>NC_136000.1:31641858-31876858 GCF_048128805.1 Centroberyx gerrardi
TCTGTAGGAGTTTTTTTCTAGATCCCCTTCTCTATGGCTTACAGTCACCTTCTCAGTGCCCATGCATTTTAAACTGGCCACTGAGTGGTGCTCTTTTTGAAAATGCCTTGCTACAGGGGATGTGACATCATTCCGCCTGATGGCGGTCTTATGTCTTATTTTAAGTGGTCTTGTACTTTTTCCAATGTATCCCATTCCACATTAACATTTTAAATAATATATTATGTGTGTGGTGGTACAGGTGATTCTGTCTCTAATGGAGAATCTCTTACCCGTCCGTGGGTGTGTGAAACTGTTTCCCTCTATGATGCTGTTGCAATGGGTGCAATTGAGGCACCTATAGCAGCCTGTTTTAGGTTGAGAATAAGGCTTCAGAGGGACGTACATGTCTGACCTCACCACTTGATCTTTAATGTTTTCACATCTCTTATGAAAGAAAAGAGGAGGATCTTGCAAGACTAGGTATAATTTTGGGTCTGTCTCCAGTATTCGCCAATGTTTAAGTATAATTTCTTTAATTGCTTTACTATGTCGTGTATATTTAGAGACATAAACCACTGAGTAATTTTTCTTTCCTCTTTCTTGTTTTTGCCTTGGTTTTAACAGTTGATCCCTGTCCACAGTACTCTACACAAAGTGTAGTACTGGTGTTATTGGATGTTCTCTTTGGAGATACTTAAATTCCTTTTCATCTAAATAACGATCACTTTTGCCCTGATTCAAAACCATATCAATTTCAGCCTTTAAAAGACTGGTGAGGTCCTTTTCCAATTTTTTTATAAAACCTGGTGTCTTTCAATTGTCTTTCAATTTCTTGTTTGTATTTATCCTTGTTATCCTTTTGATAACTATGCTCTGATCTTTAGATAAGGATGTAAATGCTTGTTTCTCATGTTTTGTCAAATTATTTCTTACCTGAACTTCCTTTCTCTGTTCTTTCAAGATTTTGTCTACATCTGTGTCCACCATCCTGCAAAAGGTTTCAATTGAGGCATTTGTGGAAACAGGATTAAACGTACTCTTAGGCTTAAATGATTTCATTGTAGATTCATTTTCACTGTGACTGTAAATCAGTTCTCTCTCTAAAAAAAACTTCTCAAACTTATATTTCTGTACAGTTTGAAGAATTCTGTCTTAACAGTATGGAAAAGGTAATTGGAGTTTGCTGTGGCTCACAATTTTCTTTGAGCCGAAACAACTGGCAGAGATGGCGAAAAATTGACTTTGCTCAAATTAGTGTAAAGATTCTGCTGTCCTCATTCGGTGCATCTACGGCAATGTGTGAGAACTCATTCTCCACATTGCTAGCTGGTTATGCCTATTATTCATTAACTGGTTTAGTAGAATATAATCGGGGTATAAACTATTATTGAGACCATTTCTATTTGTGTCTATGTATTTACTGTACACTCACTGAGCACGTTATTAGGAACACCTGTACACCTGCTTATTCATACAATTATCCATTCAGCCAATCATGTGGCAGCAGTGCAATGCATAAGATCATGCAGATACAGGTCAGCAGCTTCAGCACCTACCCAGTATTAGTATGATGTTCCTAATAAAGTGCTTGGTGAGTGTATATGAGCGCTGTGTTGTTGCGGCGGTGTAGTAGCGCACTCTTGTGGCATGGTGACGTTAAGCAGTCTTAGCTGGTGATTTATCAATGTGTAGAGTAAGCTATGGCATGGCGCTTTAAGAAGCGGCCCTTAGTTGTTGTTGTTTTTATAGATATATATTGTGCTTTTTGTGTCCCCCTTTGGATTGCAATTGCACCCCTGTGTATATTCTCCTGGTGCCGGGCCTGCACCACTTGTACGATTTTGAAAAACTAAAATCACTAGTTTCTAAAGAGGAGGCAATTTCAAGGAGGGAAATTTCTGCCAAGCTTCTAAATGTCGTGATATAATATCAAGTAATTTAAAATACCTGTCACTTCACCGTTTGACCGTTGTGTGTTAGTTAACACATAACCTGCCAATAAGCGATTTCAGACCCCGTAACCAATCCTGAAACTAACGTGTGCTACGTGGAGATTTCCGTGAGACGTAATGATATAAACAAATAGCCACACACGCAGGCCAGCTGTGTTGTTGTTTTCACCTCTTTTCTAAAGCTTGTTGTCAAATTCGGCCGGAGTCATAGCTCCTCCCGACCCATTCAGTAGCTTTTCCTTTTATTAAAACTAGCTCGTCTTCTCCCTCGCTGTTTGAAAGCGGCGCTCACCCGTTCCCATCCCTGAAAAAATTTTTGGTAATGGCGGAATCCATAAAGCGAGCGAGTAAACTTGTTCAACTAGTAAACTTGCTACCTGCCTCTTCACTTGTCATTGTGGGACATGTAACTTTCACCAGGAGAAAAGTCTGGCTAAGCAAGACTGTTAACCGGCGACATTTCTCTGTAGGTACGTTTATTTTAGCTATTAGCCTTTATGCACAGTTTGTCCTTGAGGGTTTCCGTTGCCCAGTAGTTTTGCTGTGTGCATTTACAAAATGTGTTGTGGTTTCTGTCACCCTCTAGTGGTCGGAAAATCGCTTAGTGTAGCTTTAAAATTAGTTTAGGGTTAAGATTAGAATTAGGATTAGGTTATAATGGTAGTGGTGAGGGTTAAGGTTTTGATTAGGGGGAATGACGAATGTGTGTGTGTGTGTGTGTGTGTGTGTGTGTGTGTGTGTGTATGTATTTGTGTGAGGATAAAGAAATTAGATCTAGTTAGGATGACAGCCCAATTTAAAATGATAAAACGGTTGAAACTAAAGGCTATCTTTCTGTCATCTCTGCTTCATTAATTAGTACACAGTGGATAGAGATAAAAGACAGGAGAGGAAGAGAGAGGGGATAATGTGACAAAGGTTGTGAGCCGGATACAGACCCATGTTGAAAGTAATATACGGTATGCATTTTAACTGCTGAGCCCCCAGGTGCCGTCCTTCACATCTTCATCATATTACATGATGTTGACCGTTTAGCAGATACAGAGAGTTGAAAAGGCTTTCTATAATTGGTTGTCTAATTATCTGTACTGAGACCAGGGGAATCTGATTAATCTCTTAGGCAATGGTTTGCGTACAAAACAAGGAAGAAGAGGTGATTAGGGACAAACATGAAACAAAACAAATCTCATTTAAACTGGGGACACTACATACGTAACTGAGCAGACAGTGAAAAGATTAAACATCCCATACACGACAGGCATTCACAGATTTAATGCACATATATATGCACATACTCGATGACCAGCTGGATCTAGGAAATACACACTTGACACTTCTCACACTACCCAAGTTCAAACCCCCAGTCTCATGAAAACTAGGGCTGTGAAAATAAACGTGTTAATTTTTGCGATTAATTTGACATGTTTAACGCCTTCCAAAAAAATGTATGCAATTGACAAAGCATTGTTTTTTTCCCCATGGTGCAGCCGAGGGCATCACGAGGAATATTTAGGTCAGGCAGTCAGGCAGTCAGTCAGTCAGTCATCAGTGCTTTGTGAGATGGCCACTAGAGGTGCAGTGTTTCCCATAGTTTCACATAGGCTCATTTGTGGCACACCACCACATAATAAAAAGTTGAACTGAACTGAACACATGGGTCGCACTTCAACACTTAGCTTTTGTCATTATTTAAATTAGTGCATATTAAGAAATATGCCTTTCATGCTGAATTTTGATGGTTTTGATGGAAATGACTGATCTGTAGCTCACAGTCTGTTTTCAATTAAAAAGATGTAATTAAACAATAGTATTTGATTTAAAATATACTTCCTTTGTGTTGATTCTACATTAATTTGGTGATTTAGTGATTAATTTGGTGATTCTATGTTTTTTTAATCGATTCACAGCCCTAGTGAAAACACAAACTCTATGACTACACATAACCAAAACCAACAATTCCACACTTCCTGTATTTTTTCCTTCTCTGGTGCTCAACCATCATTGGCTTTGGCTGGTCTCTGTTCAGATTTGATTGGTTGACTGGATCAGGATTTAAGAGATTTAAGTCCTGAACCATCACACACTACAAGATCAAATGTGCAACTGACCCCAACTAGCGATGACTTACTCCGATCATGAAAATCAGTGAAAAACAATACCAAATAGTGGCTATAAGGGGCCTTAAAGCTGTGTAAAAAAAATCTGATTTTTATCCATTTATGGCACAGATTTTACCTGCAGCCATTCAGACATCAGATGATTGCCAGAGTGATAAAAATAGGAAGTTTTGTATATGTGTTACTTTTGGTTTTCATTTACACTATTGTATTCTCCTATCAGAACAAAACTTCAGGGGCCGTATCCACAAAGCTTCCTAGTACTAAGAGTTGGTCCTAGTGGTGAAATTCTAAGAAAACTCTGAGAGTGATGACGTTTTCTAAGAATTTCCCCTTAAAAGTAAGACTAAATCCTAGTAAAGATAAAAGCTATTCACAAAGCATCTTAGTCCTTAAGAGTGCTCCTAAGGTGGAAAACTGTTAAGAGTAGAGAGGAGGACTTTTAGGAGCTTAGGAGTTTCTTAAGGAGAGGAGAAAATGGCTGAAAGATGCAGAAAAGACGCATTAATGCTATTGTTATCAGTCATCACAATGTTAAGATATTTAGCAACAGGCAAACAGTGCAGCAGTGATAATTTAGGTTTATGCAACCACACAGTAGAATAATCACACAAACAATCACAGCTCCTTCACAGACTCATATTGTGACGCAACCTATTTAATTCTCACTGGACGTGCGCACTGTGCACCAACAAAACAGCAGCTATGGATATAGCAAGTTTTCTCTGTATTGTCTGCTCACTGATGGGACAGACGTCCGCATCATCTGCAATATACTCATGTTCAAAAATCCTATTCATATAGGCTTGCCAATACAGTCTATAAATTATACTAATACTACTGAGTCTTGAGCCATTTTCACCGAATCTTAACATTAAATTAGTAAAGTATAATAACATTACTGCATTCACCCAAATAAAGGCATAATGCATCAACCTGTGAGGACCGTACAAGTATTAAAAAGTACCGTTCGTACGGTTTTCAAAGATTGGTTCAGCTCAAAAATAGCACATTTTCTCCTCTCTATTTTCTCTCATTGTTTCTCTATCTGTCAGTCATTTTTTCTCAGTCTCTCCTTCTCAATCAATTACTCTCTCTCTTTCTCTCTCTCTCCATTTGGTGGTGTTTGAATCCATTTACCACATTTATCTTCTCATCTCCCGTTTGCCAATCTCTCCTTCTCCCCAATGTCTATGGGCTAGAACTATGCTGTGTGTGTGTGTGTGTGTGTGTGTGTGTGTGTGTGTGTGTGTGCGAGCGTGCGTGCGTGCATGCATGGGTGTGTTCCTGTCTTTCTTGTCAGTCTTTTTAATCTCTCTTTCTCTCTCTCTTTCATCAGATTCTCTCATGGGAGCCCCTTCAGTCAATGACACACCGTCTGCCATCACTTAATCACACACACACACACACACAGCATAGTTCCACCCCCACCACCACACACACACATACAGTATGCCCTGTGCCTTACCTCTGTATATCATATACAGACTATAAATTTCAGTTCAGAATCAATATAATGCTCCAGAGAAGCTAGAGTTGTTGTTCTTTTGTCTCAAAAATAAGAAGGAAGAGTACAGAACAGTAAATTTGTATTCCTTGGTGTTGAATTCAGCTGACAAACCTGAAATTGCTGGAAATGTCAGCATTGCGGCTAGATAGTATCATAAATATATGAACTGATAAAACTCAGTTAGCCCATCGACTGTTCCCTCAAAAGTTGAAAATTCAGCATGGTTATCTTTTCAGCTCCATAATTCACATAACTGAACTGATTTTGTTTTACCCCAAATTAAACTTTACCATATGCAATATGCAACTTTTTTCACATTAAAACACTAATAAATAAATAATATTCTACATTATCAGTCTGAGCATTCATGCCTAAATTCAGCTTGTTTGCCTGAATTTGGCTTTTCAGTAATGTTGGGGACGTTTTGGGGCATGTACCATTGTCTGTGGGTGTGTTGTATGGGTGTGGTCAGCAGTGAGCTAGTTGTGGCTATCAAGGTGAGACTAGTGGCCAGAGAGCAGGGAAGCCATAGCAATAACAACAATGGAGAAAAGCAGTAAGAAAGGAAAGAACAGCTAAACATTCAAAAACACAGTGAACATCAGCATTGCTTTTTTTTTATTGCAGATTGGCCGTGAACTTGACCAACTGAAGGGGAGCAGGGCGTGACTAACAATACACTTCCTGTCTCAAGGAGAAGAGTTCCATATTACATCTTGAATTAACACCTCATAATCTGACACATAAAGCCCCTTGATAGAGGGCATCTGCTCTGCTGAAGTGTCCTTGAGCAAGACACTTTTGCCTTTATTAGGTAGTGTATACTGAAGAGAGACAGGAAAGATTGTAATTGACCCTGCGCTCTGACACCCCTGTGGAGGAAGGCAAGAGAAATCATCTGTAAACCATAGACTGTAAAAAAAGATGGACGTAGTGAGTGTGACGTCACTTCTGACGTCGCTTCTGAAGGGCTGTTTTAAAGCCTGGAGATTATGTTTACGATCGCCGCCATATTGATATTTTTTGGAGCTAGCACAGCTAGAGTTATTTTAGGCAACACAGTTATTTTGAAAATCGCCATATGGACACACATTAAAAGAAGTGAAATTAGCTGAGGCCTCTTGTCCTCTTGTCAAGAGAATTTATTGACTTCATATTTTGAGCGAGAAGTTGGGTTGTGGTCCCATTGACTTACATGGAGTTGTTTGGAGTCTTTTTGGAGCCAGCCCCTAGTGGACGTTAGTGGAATTGTTGCCTGCCGCCACTTCCATATTGGCTTCGAAATTCACCCATGGTTTTGGCCATTTGCTGTGAAATGAATATATTGATGATTTTTTTGCAATACACATCTATACACCTAGACACTTTATGTATATATGTATGGCTTTCTGTAGACGTGTAAATGTGAGTACAATGCACATTTTTTCACATTCTGCATATATGCTGAATTTTTTTTTTCTTTGTATCATTTTCCACTCATTTTTAATATTTTTAAAATGTTCCCTTATTTCATATTGCTCATATTTAATTTGTTTTTGTATATTCTCATATCATACATATTTTTTATTTCCTTTTTTTATTTGTCTCAGTATGTTCAACTGCCACTATTTTCAACACCTTCTTCATGCTGTTATACTTACTTTTGATATATATGCCTTCATACATTTCTATGTAACATGTTCTAGTGTTGTAGTTATCGGTTGCATATGGTTATATAACCCTGGTCTATTCTTATTTATATTCAATTGTCTAACGTATCCTACTACAATTTGTTGCTGCAACAACCCAATTTATCCACAGAGATCATACAAATTTCATCTTATCTTACAAATAAGAATTTCCCTACAAGGATGAATGCAGTATCTTTCTATCCATATATTTTCCTGCTGCATGTAAATGTAGTTTGTGTCAGTAATCCACTGTAATATTTTAATTTAAACTGTGAAATCACTGACTTAGTGATTTCTCTATTGACAGTGAATGGGTCGCCAACATGTGATAGTACCTAAGGTGGATGTAGAGAGATATGGGCAAAGGACCTTTTGATTAAAACCTGCTATTGTTACAGTGAAAGAAATCTCACTTAATGTAATAAAATGTAATAAAACTATTTTTTTTCTACAATTAATAATAAATGGAACAATTCCAGGCATTGTCTGTTGAGAGCATAACAGTCTAGATAACAGGTTGGTTTTCTTGTTTTTAGCACGCAACATGAAATGCCCAAGCTCTAATTACTACTGATCAAGGTTGGATGACATCTAGGGGTGACCGATCACCATATTGCTACACTGTTGCTATGGCTACCATCATGGATCACTAACTTTCAGGGGCTATTCAACGAGTGCACTTTGTTTTTTATGAGGATGTGCTCCCTTGACTGAGGATGAAGCACAATGTAGGCCTAGTGCAATCATTTCAGAGAAGAGCAACGTTGAGTTATTATGGACAGTATGTGCTATCTAATGGGAGATGGGAGAACATGTTTGCTAGCTAGCTAACACTATCCTGCTAAATTTTTATCAATTCAGGTCATTATTGCTGCTGTAAGTAGGGTTGCCAGATGCCTGGTTTTCGACCGGACTGTCCGGTTTTCAGATGCATTGTCCGTGTCTACGTCGGATGGGTCAACCGAACATTGAAATGTCTGGTCAAAATCATTCTGTAAATAATATTCCACTAATTCTAGCCCTGCTGATATTTCATTTGGGTGGGTTTTTTATTGTGTGGGCTGTGTGAGCGCATAGTGCAAAGTTTAGGGTTAGGGTTAGAGAAGCAAGCGTCTGTCTGTCTGTCTGTCTGTCTGTCTGTCTGTCTGACTGTCTGTCTCTGATTTGTGCCGGGATTTCTCCCCATGTTGTTGGAAGCGACTGTAGTTGTAGTTGTATAGGTCTCTGTGTTTTTTTTTGCTTCTGTAAGTATAAGTAACCTAACTGCAGAAGCCATGAGGAAAAATGATGTTTACTACAAGCTAAGTAACGTTTGTTTATCTTAGTTTATTGACACTGCTTACTGTGCTCACTTTGATTTAGCCACACAGCATTGATAATACTATAAGCATTCTGAGGATGAGTGTGTAGGCCAACTGTTATCAAGGTTATCAATAAAATCAATATGGAATGTAATAATGAACAGGCATAAAAAGTATAATATTGTTTCTGAATGACACTGATAAAACTGAATTACATTTAGGTTGCCCAGGTTTCAGCTCTATACACACACGAACGTGCACACGCACACAATGTCCGGTTTTACCAAGATGTAAATCTGGCAACCCTATAGCTGTAAGATGAATACATTCGAGCATGATTATGCTGTCTGAAGCTAGTGTTTAGCTAGTAGTCGCACACATTTTGCAAATTTCACAAGAGGAGAGGTTGCCATACTAAACAGCTACTAACTCAAAATTGCTACATCGATTACGCAGATTTGCACTTGATAGTTTTGAGTGTATTTCATGTTTTCAAATATTACTTCAGTTGTTTAAGATCATAGGAATGTGATAATTCTGTTGTATGCATCACACTGGCTGCAACTTTTCAGATCATAGGGATGTATGAATTATGTTTTGCGTTGCATTCAAGACTCATATATTCTGAAATCAAACTTGTATAAAGAATTTTTATATAAGAGTCTCATTACACATGCTTTATGGAATCAGACAGTCCATCAAAAGGTTTGTCTAGAAGTCTATGTATCCATTTTTGAATACAAGGATATCTTTTGCAGCGATGTCAGTTAGTTCAGATTCAGCTTTAATTCTCAGCGATTAATTTGTTTCAGCATGTCTCTCTTCCCATGGAACTGTGGGAAATATTGTTTAATCTCTAGACTCATGCAGGGTTCCCACTGGGAGGCTGATGGTTCAACATCTAACGTAATTACTGGCTGCTCCACCACAAGACACAGCAGCACTCATCAATTGTGTCTTACAACTGCTGCTTAACGTACAGCAAGGGCGATTATTCCATAAAAATCCTACATTTACTCAGAAACAGAAAATTTGAAAAAAGTCTTTGTAGTGCAGAACTTTTCATCAGCAGTGAGAGTTAGGATTCTACATGGTTTCTCACTGTTCAGATAGCCATGAGAAGATTAGATCTGTACCAGAAAGGATTCAAATCTTTTGTTGTTGTTTTTGTGCCTGCATAAATGCTGCCTAATCTTTCCGTTAAATTGTGGGGAAATTAATTTAATCTCTAGACCAGCACAGTTTTCCCTCAGGGAGGTTGATGGTGCAGTCTCAGATGGCATCTTTGTCCTCCTAGCCTAATAATCTGTTAACTAGTTAATTATTATTCCACATGACATGATGCAGTGTAAAAACCTTATTTGTACTACATAGTATGTGTTAGGAAGTGGATCTGTGGGAAATACTGTGTGATCTCTAAACTCACACTGGGTTTTCTCTGGGAGGCTGATCATTCATCATCTCCCAATATAATCTTAACCAACCAAGGAATAGAGCAAAAAAACTTTACAGATGTAAAGTTACAGACTCCCACTCACAAATTACCGCTGCAGTGATGCTCCATCCATCCAGAATTTTTAAGTTTCAATAACTTTTGTTCTTTTCCAGCGATCAAAATGTGCTGTGGTGACATTTTACACTGACTACTCTACTCTCTACTCTCTATGGCTGATACTGATATCTGATATTTGATATAGCACAGTAATGATTGAACCTATAGCTGAAAACCTATAGCATGAACATTTACATTTGCTGTTCTACATTTGGTGTCTGGTAGCTCTTTCCCGGGAAACATCCTCTGGTGCACAGGAAGTGATGTGTTTTATGTTTCCATTTGGAATAAATAGAAGAAGAATTTTTGTTAGCATGAGCAACAATCCACCATGGCCAAACAGACAAAGAAAAGAGCGCCACCCACAGAAACTCAAACTTCATCAACAGAAAATACAAGGAAAAAGACGTCACAGGAGAAGTGCAGTGCAAAAACCCCACAGCAATGACTGGTTTGCACAACAGAAGGGGACAGACAATTATACATTGAATACATTGGATCCTCAGAGCATATGTGATTCAACCATAGACTGTAAAAAAGATGGAAGACGCGATGTGATTGACTTGAACGGGTGCTCACTGAGAGGTGATTTTGGGCACTGACATGTTGAAAATATGTCACATGTGAAACCAGAGACTGCGTAGAAGAGCAAATATAACATGGGAGGGGTTGCAATTAATTTTCTGTTCTGAAATGTTGGTTAATTGATGATTAATTTGTTGTTACATGCTTTGGCAATATTGTTTGTAAACTGGCATGCCAATAAAGCACATTGAATTGAATTGAATTGAATTGAATTGAAATAAGCGGAGAGGGGTGAAGACTATGATAGGATAAAGGACCACCCATATGTTCACATATAACTAGATAGTGGGCCATACATGAGCTTCATCACATCAATTGTAACAGCTAGCTAACTTGGGATGCAACAAAATAACACCTAAATGTACTTACTGAAAAAACTGGAGAGAAGAACCCGTTAGAAGTTTCTACAATTTACTGCAGAGCAAGACATAATTTCCCTTCAAGACTCAAACCTCATGATGTAGCTAATCACATGACTCATGTGCGTACCATGTAGCCATGATGTCCTGGGTTCGAATCTGGCCCTTTGTCATCCCTCTTTGTCATGTCATCCGTCTCTCTCCCAATCTTTCCTGTCCCTCTCTCTACTTAGAACTGTCTAATAAAGTCGAAAATGCCCCAAAAAATAATCTTTAAAATAAAAGAATGACTGACAGCTGTCATCCCGGCAGGACTGACATGCCCAAAGTCCAATCATGTATTTTGTTTTGTTTTGTATTTTGACACAGACATTTGGCCCATACTCTGTTCAGTTACAGTTACAGGTGTAGGTGGGCTTTAGAATTGTACTGAAACCAGCCTGTAGAGGGCAGCAGATCCCATTTGTCTCAAATGGCTTCAGGTTTAAACCTGGATCGTATCCCCTTGGATTCAACATGGCAACTTGTGGGAGATGTTTTTTTTTTCATAGATTTTACTGATCTTTGCATTCAGAGCTGTAAAATGGTATATTATGTAATATGGGTCAATAAATTACTTTGGTTGAAATATTATGTAGCGGACGACACCTGTGACCAGCTTCACTCACCTGGCCTGATCACTGATAGTCCCTGTATGTCCATGATTTGTTTGGATTTGTTTGGATCCAAAAAAAGACCTTGTCATGGATGAATGTTGGTTTGATGTGTGGTAAGCAATTTTAAATTATTATTTAAGTTATGCCACAGTCAAAATGGGGCTCGGGTGGGTTATCCTTTAAACTGTCCGCACTTCTCTGTGCATTTCAGTTCAACATTATAGGGCTGTCGGAGGTAGACCTGAGCGTGTGAGACACAGCAGGTATGCATATTATATTGTAAGCTATGTGGATTCATTGTGTTATGTGTAGATTTATTTTTATCCAATGATAATTAAAGTACTTGTTTTGAGATTTGTTATGTACATCAATGTGAGATGAAGTTTTAATGTATCACTTTTGTAATGATTGTTTGTGTTTTACCGTGATTACAGGGTCCTTTCACTGCTCTTAATGTCTGTGACATAATGTATGTCTCTTTGGACTTTTTGACAGTTTTTAGTCCATTATTCTACATTAGACTGAGAACTTAAGAGTTGAGGCTTTGTCGTATATCATTCCCCTCTCTCTCCCAACTTTTCCTGTCTCACTTCACTAGCGTCTATCTAATAAAAAAACAACAGATATACATTACAATACATTTTTTAATCAAGTACATTTTGATAAACTTTATTCTGAGGTAAAATGTGTCTTCTGTAAAGTGAAATGAGCCTGGGTTCACAGTGTTTCACAGTATATACGATTTAGCTTGGTAAGGCTGTCCATCATTCTATATGTGGTATGGATCAGATATTTGTGTGTCCAGATAGAGATATTTTGAACGGCTTGCATATGCACTGAATGTCACCTGCTCCCTCATTCATAAAACAATCGTCCACTTTGATTCAATCTTCAACACAGCAGAGAGATCAAGCTAAGGCTCATTTGTTAAAAATAAGTGAATGAATTCAGCTTTGCGCAAGTTTTTAGACAGTTTCAATTCCCCAGGGGCCTTTGTAGGAAATGTTTCTTAAAAAGGAGAGTGGGCAATCCTCATCAACTTCATTATTAAACATGAACTTGAGCTGAAAATGGTTCCAGCTCAAGTGCTTGAGTAACATATTAATGAAAGCCTACATTCTTCTGCAGCAGGGGCGGATCTAGATAAATATTCATGGGGTGGCAAGAGGGTGGCATTGAGATTTTAAGGGGTGGCAGAAATATATACAGTATATGCTGATTTAATCGCAAACAAACACATATATCAATATTTGCTTGGAAAAGCCCCCAAATGAAGATATTTTAACTCAAAAACATTACATTATTGTGGCACATGAGCAAAGCACTGAATATAAATATCTAAAGGTGGCATTAGAAATAAATAAATTGTTTTATTTCCAAATCTTCAGACATTTTTCCAAATACATGTCTTTTTTCATTGAACATAAGCCCATCACTTAGCCTAAAATGTGGCCATAACATATCATTAAATTAAATGTGTTAATTTACGTTTTTTAACGCGTTATTTTTAAAATTAATCTAAATTAATGCGTTAAATTTGACAGCCCTGATATATATATACCTGTGTATATATATTAGAGGTGTCACAATTCTCCAAATCCACGATTCGATTTGACTTTCGATTTTAAGGTCACGATTCGATTCGATTTTCGATTTAAACATTTTTTTTTTTTTCAGCACTGATGGCTATGCCATTGTTAGACTATCGAGTCTTGATTTGTAAAAATCAACAGATGATTGGTTTTATGCCCTGACAACTGTCATTTACATTTTCAAATTAAAGAAGAGATGGTATCAAGTGTGATATAACTGCCATATTTTTTTTTTGGAATGTACCACACTAAGGCCATATGGTCAAATTTAAATAATTTATTTAAAATGTAATAACAATAACTTATGCAGTAATAACAATAACTCACAGTCTCACACTGCCAAAAAAAAGAAGACAATTCTAATCCTGGTGGCTTTTTGCAGGTGAGGAAACTCAAGCTGTTGTTGTAAAGTACCCTTCTGCCATAGTGGCTCTTCTTTTAACTGCATTGTGCACTCTTCACATCAAACAACAGCAGGTGCCATTCAAGCTCTTGATAGCAAAAAATTATGTAGAGGATACTGGCATAGTTAACAAAAGCATAATGATCTAACAGCCTGATTGTAATATCCAAATGGACTTTGATAGAATGATGTGATTTAAGAACTGCCATATTTTTCACATTCTTTGAACAGTTAAGAGCTTTAACAAACTAATATCTGAATAATAAACAGTTGAACATGTTTGTACCAGTACTAGACATTGTTTATGCCCTGACAACAGTCATTGACATTTCAAATCTTCTTTAAGAAGATGAGTATGTTCACATTCTCTGGAGAGAGGGCTGCTCTTTGAGCTGTCACAATGTCCCCTGCCGTTGAGAACACTCTCTCACTTGAAACACTTGTTGCTTGTACAGCAAGATAACGTTTGGAGAGCTTGGACAAATGTGGGTACAGATGCTCATTGTCTTTCCACTATTTCAGTGGCTCTGAATCCAGAGGGATGACTTTTGCCATCTTGTAGAGCTGCATCTCCTCTTCCACAACATCAGGCCATGGTTTGGGTGTTGACGGCACGGTGTGGGTTGTGCTGCTGAAGAAATCGCCAAACAGTTCGCTGACAGCTGTTTTCTTTGCTGGGGGGGGGGGCCTCCACTGGTTGCTGCATTCTCTAAATCTTCTGCAGGGCTCTGGCTGGTCCCTTCTCCAGAGGCCTGGGTCTAAAAAAGACAAGGTCACACAAAACAGCTGTTTTAATGTAATGGAAGTGCACATGTGACATTTAGGTGAATCAACAACAAACAGAAAAGTTCGCAAATCAGTTGCACGTTTATGGAGTGGAACAGTTTACGATTTAAAAACTGAAAGGATATGGGAGATGGTGCTTTGATGCGCACGTGTGTGCAATCTATTGCTCCGATGGTGTTTGGGATACCAGCAATTTCAAAGAAATTTCTCTTTATTTGAATTTGTTCTTCTGCAGAATATGGGAATTTAATATATTGTGGTGCCAGATGGATGATACCATCCAACACCTTTGGGAGCGTGCGGCTGATGGATGGCTGTGATATGCCCGCCCGATCACCTATCTCCCTCTGGAATGTCCCGGTAGCTAGAAAACCCAGAGCCGACAGCACCTGGACATGTGGCGGGACAGGCTGGGACCTGTTTGTTCTCCTGGTCAGCTGTGGCTCCAGGGTGTTGCAGAGATCCAGGAGAATTGGCCTCGGTAGTCTGAACCGCATGATCAGCCATTCATCGCTCTCTGCAAACTGTCTGCACGGTCCCTGAAGATGCGCTCTCTCCTCATGGCACGATTAGCCAAGTATTCCAATAACTACAAATACGCCATTGTTGCCGGGTTTGACAGCAAGCCCTTGGGTCCTTTATATAGCATCATTAATCACGTTGACCAAGCTGGTTATAATCAGTAGCTGATTAGGTCTTTTTTATTTTTTATTTTTTTTATTTTACAAATGTTGGCCACTGAAACATTTTGTTGTTAGTGAGGTTTGGCACTACTGTAATTGATTTTGCATAAAGAATAAGGTATTCTAAGTGCCTTCCCGCATGTTTCCAAAGGCACACGTGAGTTTTGTTCGTACCAGCGAACAAATTCAGGTAAGAACAAAAATGATGAATCGGACTGTGTTCGTAGAAAAGCTCGTACGAACGCTTTACGATCAAATCTGACCGTACACACGTTTCGTGAATGAGGCCCATTGAAACTGGACACAATTGTACATTTGGGTCAATTTAAAACCATAATTGCAAACTGCACCACTCATGAATGTAACTGTTTTTAACTGTGTTTGGCTGTGTTCTGTTGTTGTTTGTTTATTTGTTTTCTCGTTGGTTGTTTTTTATGTGTAATTTACTCTGTACTCTCGGCTCATTGTAAATGACGGTATACCCTCAATGATCTCCGAGATCTAAATAAAGGTTGAATGAATGAATTCTGCCCAAATAGAAAGGACACAAGGATGTTTATTACACATATCCATGACTTCTGTGTAATATTCTTTCCAGAAAAAAGGCTTATATTAGTGAGCAGAGCCAGTGCAGCATGAAGTTGGCATGAACCTATAAGAGCTGAATGCGGCGATTACCATGTTGTTCAGCAAAACGCCTCACAAACTTATTTAAATCCAAAGCTTTAGTGCGTTTTGATTCAATGCTGATTATAGCCAAACTTGATAATCTATTCTCTGTCATAGTAGACCGCAAATAATTCTTTATGATCCTAAGAGTTGAAAAACTCTGTTCACACGCTGCACTGCTCACTGGTAATACTACAGCTATTGCTCATCAACCTCATGCCGTCACCGTATGGTCTGCCGACTGGACTGCCGTTATCTTCTTCTTCTTCCTGCCTTTATTGTTGTGTCACAGACGGTCACAGATGAACAGCTCCTGTTGTGAAGGGGTAGGAGTTTTGCTCTTCTAAATTTCCGACCAGCCACAACTTTTCATATATGTATTTTTGAATTAGATTGTCCAAAACTGGGGTGGCAGCTGGGGTGGCCAGGCATTTCTTAGGGGTGGCAGCTGCCACCCCGGTAGATCCGCCACTGTTCTGCAGGTAGTAACTGTTTGACCAAACAGAATCAACACTTTGATCACTGATAAATGGGGTGGCTACAAGTATAGTACAGAAAAGTGAAGCACAATCATGTGTGTTCAAATTCTTGAGAAACTTGTAGATGAAAATTATGCACACAGATTTTTTCATAAATAATTCAGACTTTTAGCACTTAGCCTCCAAATCAATCAGAAAAACAGATTGAGTTGAAGATGAAATCTGCAAACATTTTCATAAACAAGGCCTAACACGTTCATATTTTGCAAAGCTGTGTGCTACATGCAGAATCTACACACTTTTAAGAACAAATTGTGATACATTTCCAGAACTGAGGTGTCCAGCTTTGCTCTTTGTAGTCATAGTAATGATCTTAGCCGCTTTTCAGTTTATTACTATTGTTATAATCATAATGAAAAGCCTAACCATCTGTAGATTTTTATTTCAATATGGCCCCACTAACTCTGCCTCATCAGAACGTCTGTTTGTCTCTGACAAAAGGAAGCAGGACGGAGCTTATCTTTGATCCCTATTTTACCCTTTTGACTAAAATAAATGGATCTGTCCAGAACTGAGACACATGCAAATTTGATTTTGCAAATATCTGATTCTGTCACGTAGTCATAAAAATGTAATTCACTGTGTGTAAATGCAGCCTACCAATGTCATTGAAATTCGCTGTCATGTTCTGAAGTTTACATGCACACACACACACACACACACACACACACACACCTATCACAATGTGATAGGTGCCTGGTGAAGAAAAAAAGTTAAAATTCAAAATGTCAAGGCGTCTCTTTAAGCAGTGAGAGAATGGACTTGAAATGACGACATGACTTCATATTCCCCTTCATATCAGTTGTGCTGTCAGTGGGGTTGGGCAGTATTATATTTACGTGACTCACAAAGCCCCTTGGCAATAGGCTTTACCGTAGGTAGAAAGGCTTTCAGACTACTAAATAATTCACTAATCACAAATCATAGTACAGATTTCATATCACATGCTCCAGTTTCATATTTTGTTTTGTTAAAAACCTGATATAGGTGATATGAGGACTCAAAGGGATCACAGGATATCTGTCTAACTACCTCCTACCCCCTGTCTGCACCACACCCACACTCCCTCTCATGTCTCTCTCTCTCTTTCACTCGCTCTCTCTTGTTTCTCTATACCACTCTCCTTCCATCTTTACTTTCCTCTCTCTCTCTCTCTCTCTCTCTCTCTCTCTCTCTCTCTCTCTCTCTCTCTCTCTCTCTTTCCCTGTAGACTGTATGACCATGGTAATGTGATGCTGAGAGTAGATAGTACAGCATGTAGTTCTGTGGATTTGCGTCCCTGTATGCCAAGCAGCACTATGTGTGTGTGCGTGTGTGTGTGCGTGTGTGTGTGTTCATCCACAAACGCATAAACACACACACACACACACAAAAGTCTGGCTGTCACACCCAGTAACAGTATGATGAAATGATTTTGTCTTAGCTGAAAACTGACAAAGCCATACGACCCACACGCTCGCACACACACACACACATACATAGAGGTCTGAAGTCATTCGATAGTTATTGGTGATAAATACTCACAGTGGTAGAAGCAGGCAGAATTATTCAACACCAACTCTCTAAACTGGGATAATATTTATTACACCATATGTTATTTTGGTATAATGTGCAGCAAAAGTTAACATATCACCTGCATATCTCTTTAAATTATTTAATGGCATTTCAGCTTTAGTTGATCGTTTACAGTGGACAGTGGCGGGAAAAAATGGGAAAGAGAGACGATGGCATACAGCACGTCATAGATTCCTAACTGAGAAATTAAGTCTTTATTCCTGCAACCCAGGCTCATTAAACATATTGATGCTGTATTCTTGTCATGTGGGGAGTCATAATGGGTCCCAGATTCACCCTGAAACATTATTGATATGCAGTGAGGTATCGTTTTCATCTTTGGACACTTCCAGGAATATTGGTGCACATGAAGTCTTTCTCCAGTTCATTTTCAAATGGCCATAAAGTTTCTAACTGCCATATAGGAATAACATAATACTGGCTGCAATTTATACAGAACAAAAAAAATCTGATATTAACTTTTTGTTGTACAGATCTATGGGCATCAATGGGATAATATGAATAAGTCTAAATCCTAAAGTCTAACTTTGATCTTGTAGTTTTTAGTGGAGAATAAAGATCATGCAAAATAAGTGCCAGAAGTTTATTTGGAATCCATGTTTTTTTTTTAAATCGCATGGTTTGGTGACCTGTAACTAATAATTTAACACACTGACCAAGTAATGATATCTTGTCAGTCATCAGTCATGTTGTTCCCAGATTTGAGTCGATATATGTAGCTTTGGAATGATACAAGATGCAAAGACTTTGCCATATCTTACCTTGTGTTCACACCACAAGCAACATGATCAACATTTTTTTAATTAGGCGCAGACCACTACATTGAAGCAATCAGAGCCTCTAGTACTGCCCACAGTCAGTCAGAATAGAGTGACCCATCAATCAAGTTGCTTGCAGTGTGAACTCAACTGAAGTGAATTTAGGAAATTGTACAGATCTCCTTTTATTCTCATGATGGTCTAAACAGGGAAAAATCATGTGGTTCTCCAATCTAGTACACAGTAGTATTTCAAATCTTTTGTGCCTGTGTAAATCTAGTCATGAATGTGTGAATCAAATTATTTGTTAAATGAAACAGAATATTCACACTGAGCCTACATCAGCGGTGTTAATACTGTTAGTGCATTGTGGGTCCTGCGGTTTTTGTGCATAGCCTTACTCTCACACACTCACACAAACTGTTTGTACTGTAACAGTAGCTGTGTTGGTGAATGGGCCTGTGGGATTGGGCAGTTAAACGACCAATTAACTGAACCGATCAATAAAGCTCCCTTCTGACCAACCTAATTAACTGCTACGGTAACAAGAGAGCTGTTACAGCCATGGGGATATTTACTGTGCAGTTAAATGGACAGCTGTGCACAGTGGGTTGTATTTTAAGGGACAATACAAAGTGTTAAAATAGCGTCATAACACAAATTATTCCAACAGTGTCTCTGATAGTTAAGAAGATTGAAAAAAAAGGACTCATTTAATTTTCCTTGTATATAATAGTTAAAGGTGATGTCCTGTCCTTGCTAAGAGCTATTGCGCTACATGTATTCCTAGCTATACAGCTGACTAAACGCTCCCATAACCAATATTCCAGGCAGACTGTGTATTTGGTAGGCTTTATTTGGGAAAAGTGTAAAATTGTGAATACAGAAAAAAAGACAAGAAAAAAGAAAGAAAGAGACATTGGTAAGTACTCGATACATAATATATACACAATGGTACATAACATACTCAAAGATTCCTTAGATGCCAACTCATGACTTTGACTGCCTATACCTACAGCTTGGGACAATAAGTAAGCAACAGGTAAGTATTGTAACAGTATCTAGGCTCTGCAAATGAGTGCACACATATACAGTAGTAGTGAAACAAAAACATTCACTACAAGTATGTACTATGTAACAAATAAAGAGAAGCTCTGCTTGCTTACAGCATGTGAAACTATGAAACTTACAATCAAACTACAATATCCTTTTAAAAGTTCATATTTTGAACATTGACCCTCGCTAATATTTTTAGGGCTACTCTGACAAGATGAAGAAGGATGGAAACATCATGTTCTACCCTACTGGGAATGAGAGCAACTATCCACTTCACCTTCCTGCATGACAACTTCCTACAAAGATAGCAAGATTAAACAAACTAACCACTAGGAGGTGGTAATGGCTGTTAGTACACTCTAGTTCCATAATGCATCCTGCTTGGTCTTGAGAGATGCCACAATGTTGCCTTGACTGGTGTCCTTAGAAGAGGAGGACAACCTCTGAGATAGGCCTCAAAAATGTCTTCATTGCTCACTGGAGTGTCACTTTTGCAACAATATTTCTGACCAGTCAGTCTGTCTGAGGGAAGTTTTCACAATAATTCCCAGTGGCGATTTGGTCTTGTCTTAACTTCTTTGAGATTAGGTTTCCATGAGGGCTATTTTTGTTTTCTTTGTAGAGGACTCCGGTTTGGCCTCTGGCTCAGAATAAATCAGCCAAGACTTCCAGTGATTCCTATACAAGTCTCCTTATATGCACTCAACCAGGAGGAGGAAGAAGTGATTGACCAGTTTTCTGAGTTTGGAGCGTAGAGAAATGAGAATGAGAGAAGCCTCTGGGTTGGATGATACAATGATCAAGGATCATTCACAATGGCGGTGATTGCTGCCATAATGGTGGTTAGGTCTATGTATGTGTTGTGAATGTCCAACCTGAAGGAGCATTGCATCCAAAATATGATGTGTGACGTCAAACATACATGACCCATCCAAATGAGAGGCACATGGGGGGTTCAGCATCCAGGTACATCTTTGCTCAAGGAGATAGCAACCTCTTTGGGATACCTGCCCTGTTGCTTCACACATTAATGATGCTGGTTTGCCTTCATTCTTGTCAAACTGCAACTGGTTGATGCACAGTATCTACAAGCCCTGAGTAAGCTTAAACTGTCAATACCTGGGTGAAGCTTACAGAGTGAGCCATTCTTCAGGAAGTCATGGGTGATTTGGTCAAATCACTCAAAATGTCTTGATGCGTTGATTGGCTGGGGAGAGGGCTGTACTGTGGTGTACTGCCTCATCTACTTCTACTTCTGTGATTTCCTAGTTAAGTTTAGTTTAGTTTTATTGGACAATTTTAAAACATGAGCCATAGAACTTGCATGAAAAAAAAATTGACAAGGATAGCACAATAAAGTCTTGGAATTTCCATTGTGGTCCTTGATGTTAAAAACGATCAATGGCAAGATGGTGGCAGTCATCAGCAGTGTTGGGGGTAACGTGTTACAAAGTAACGAGTGGTAACGAGTATCTTAACCCATTAGTTTTTCAATTTATGTAATCGGTTATTAGTTGCTTTCTCAAAGTTACATTTCGCTACCTTTATTTTTCTTTCAAATGGTTAAATGTTTAGAAAAAAAAAAAAGGTATTACACTGCATGATGTTATTAAAAGCAGACTGTGCAGCAGGCTGGCGGTGCGGTGGAGGCTTGTAGGTTACCACTCGCTTTCAGAATGAGCACAACAACAAACTGCAGAACTTGGAAATAAGAGAAGAGAAGGATAAGAACATTATTGTTAACTGTAAGTTTAGCTTTCACTATCTAACCTGAAGGTTTGAATTGAAAGCGCTTGTGAGCGGAGTCTGCCATTTATTTTGAGACCAGACTGGATCAGTTCAGGCTACGCTGATCACCGGGGTGAAGTTAGTTTCAAGTTTGATATTCACCGGTTGATTTGCCTTTTAACATCAATAGCTCCGTGTCGATAGCATATTTTTTCTCAAATTAGGCTTTTTTATAGAGAGAAACACGGAGCCAATGTTTCACAGTGTTGATAACAGTCAAAATCACCTGCGGTTGTGATGCAGTGACGGCAGAATGGCATCCAGTCGGTCCAAACCCCCACTGAGCCAGAACCAGGTAACTGAAAGCTGCATTGATGTTTTCTTTAGACAACGGTAGATGTTACTTAAGGCTGTGTCCCAAACGTGATGATTAGTGATGATTTCTGTACATTAAGAGTGATGACATCAGCAGAAGACGTATTTTAAAGGCATGATTTTACGTGGGTAGCGTGAAAGTACTCTAACGCGTTACTTTTAATGAAGATTAACTTAGTAACGTTTCAAAAGTAACTTTCCCCAACACTGGTCATCAGTGTAGTGTTGCAGAGACATAATAATGAATTGGTACACTTGGTGTTGCGCATGGTGATTTTAGGCTTGTGTCCGGCTGCTCGGCCATGGAAACCCATTTGATGAAGCTCCCAATGAACAGTTATTGTGCTGACGTTGCTTCCAGAGGCAGTTTGGAACTCGGTGAGCATTGCAATCGAGGATAGACGATTTGTACGCACTACGCACTTCAGCACTCGGCGGTCGATCCCGCTCTGTGAACTTGTGTGATGTTTCCACTTCACAATAACGTTTCCACTTTACAATAACAGCGCTTACAGTTGACCGGGGCAGCATTAGCACGGCAGAAATTTGACAAACTGACTTGGCGAAAAGGTGGCATCCTATGACAGTGCCACATTGAAAGTCATTGAGCTCTTCAGTACGGCCCATTCTACTGCCAATGTTTGTCAATGGAGATTGTTAACTTTACCTAAAACCAAGCCATGCTCGCTCCTCCTAGGTTCCCATCTAGTAAATAGTCCGGATCCGACTCACAAAATTTGCATATCATAGCAGACTGGACTATTGGCCTTGGCGGAGGTCTGTGCTCTCCGAGTGCCCTTCTAGTTACTGATGTTTTAGATAGCTGAAAAATGTTCTGCTGTCCAACTCCATTGTAGCTGGGCTGTAAATATCTTGTTGTGGCATAACGTAGTCTGGATTTGGCCAGTTATGAAGAGAGAAATACAACACCAATCAATAAAATGGGGCCAGAAATGCAAGTAATTGCATAAAGCTGTTTTTTAACAGTGTTTTAGGGTGGCAAAAGAGAGCATAGCTACAGGAGAGATCTGCCATTAAAGTTTCTCCTGTGTCTGTCCTATCCCCCCACCTGCTGTCATCATGATGTTCCACATCTCTCCCTCCATCTTTGCCCCTGGAAACAGGAAATATATGAAGGTCAATGTTGGAGCTGATTGGTCTCTGTAGAATTGATTGAACCTATCAAGGAACAGATTGGCAAGGTCAGTGGTATCTGATGATGAGTTTTTGTGCTGTCTGCCTGTCTCTCTATTGTGTTGTATCCCTATTTCTCTGGTTCTCTTTCTCATTCTGTCATGTATTTCATCTCTATTTCCTTGTTTTACTCTCTCTAGTTCTCTCATTTGTCTTGTCACACATTTCCTCAGCTTCTCTCTCATCCTCTTTCCTCATTCTTCATCCATTCTCTCTCTCTCTCTCTCTCTCTCTCACTACCCCACCTCCCACCCCATCCCCCGCCAATTCCTCTTTCTGTCTGATGATTATGATGGCCTATGTGTCAAAGGCCTTAGTCTTTCATCAACAGAGGAGACAGAGGGATGATCTTCAGTATCCTCTCTCTATTGGCTTTATGATTACAGGGTTCAGAACTGGGGACAGCCTTTTCACTGCTTCTTAAAGGCACAATCCATAACAGCAATATGACGCCCCCTGCTGAAAGACTGTTGCCCCACTACTGCCTTTGGTTATACCATGATATAACAAATTGAGGACAGCTTTTGATAAGAGGACTCAGAGTGAGTTTTTGAGTATTTTGAGGCTGTAAATGAATGTAGGACAAGGTCGGAGAATGTAGTAAAACTGACCTGTATATTTGGCTATGATGGGTTAGGAAAGCGCTAAAGTTTATTTTATATTTGTATGTCAAACTCTCCAAGAACAAATCTGAATATACTCAAAACATAGATTGTCAAATAGACAGTTGTATCTTAAAAAAAAAAAAAACATTTTGCTTTGACCATTGATGACCTTTGTGCTAGAGACTGTAGCAGTTTCATCACTACAGAAAAGCAGAGGAAAGATGGGCTGTATCCGCCTCATATTGGATTTATGATTACAGGGTTTAGAACTGAGATTTGCCATTTCCCTTCCACTTCAATAAAAAAAACAAAAAACATTTCGCTTGAACAGTTATGGAGCAATTATTAACCTAAGGTGTACTACAGCAAAGGCAGTGGAATGGAAGTACTCAAGCACAAAATATCATTTATTGCTCCAAGGTACAGAAGCTACAGTTTACATTTCCATTATATAAGGATAACATTCATTTTTGTATGAGTCTTTTTTCACTTTATTTATAATAGTACTGTATACCTGTGATACTATTGATTGATCCAGACACATTGCCATATTATATCCGGTTTAAGTGAGATTTGGTAAAACAAAATGTATGTGTATGTATGTGAGATCAGGTTGACTCAATCACCTAGCAACCACCTAGTAACACCCTAGCAACCACTAGTAATCACCTAGCAACCACCTAGAAACACCCTAGCAACCATTAGTAATCAGCCAGCAACCACCAAGGAAGACCCTAGCAACTACTAGTAATCCCTTAATAACACCCTAGCAACCACATGTAATCACCTAAATTGATTTCACACAATGAATGGACCGAAGTGACTTATTATGCATGGCTGGCAGTTTTTTGAGCCCAACATCAGCTCCCTGTGAGGCAGTGGTCAGGAAACATAGATTTTAAATGGTTTATATAATATGACTAATATAAAACCTATATATCTACTACAGAAAAGAGCTATAAGAATTATTCATAAAGTGGGCTATAGAGAGAATACCAACAGGTTGTTTATTAAGTCAAATGTTTTGAAAATGAGTGATTTGATTGAACTTAAAACATTGTTGGTTATGTATAAAGCAAGAAATGGTCTGCTTTCAGACAACTTACAGAAGTTGTTTTCAACAATATTAGGTGCCTATGACTATAGAAAAAAAAAAACTTTCAGAAATCGATATGCACGTACTACATTAAAACATATGTGTATTTCAGTATGTGGGGCAAAATTGTAGAATTCACTCGAGGATTAATTAAAATGCTGTTAAAAATATAAAGAAAAAAAGTCAGACAATACAAACTTAAAGAGTAACATTCAGGTTGTTTTGTATTTATGAGTGTAAATAATTTACAAATGTATTTATATATGTAAACATGTATGTGAATACAATCACACATGTATTGATTCTTTGTCTTTTTTAGAGAGGTTATTATGGCTATTAGGCTATTTTATATAAGCCAGAAAAAATGGGGTAGGAATTGATAAGTGAGCACTTCTACCTACTCCTTTTCGAACATGTATCATTATTATTATTATAATTTTTTATTATTATTATTATTATTACTAGTATAAATTAACAAACTTGTATATTTCATTTTACATGCACATTTTGTTGTATGTTGTTTGTTTGTGTAACGGTAGATGATTGAAATTAATAAATCAAATCAAATCAAATCAAGTTTAGGCCTAAATCTCTAAAATAGTACACAAATAGAATTAAAATCCATGACTATACTGAACATTACAGAGAGCGCATATGCAGGACTCAATCTATTATTTCAAAGTCACGATTTTAAAACTTTATTCCAAAAGCATTAATAAGTCCATGATTTGTCAGTAAACCACCTCCTTAGCAGTATATCCACCTCTGCAGCAGTATATCCACCTCTATATCCACCTCTGCAAACTGCAGTCATCAAGCCACTCTTAAAAAAGAACAATCTAGACACGTCACTAATGAACAATTATAGGCCCATATCAAACCTCCCGTTTTTAAGTAAAATCATTGAAAAAGCTGTTTTTCAACAGCTGAACAACTTCTTGGCACTAAACAACTGTTTTGATGTCTTCCAGTCAGGATTTTGACCACACCACAGCACTGAGACTGCTCTTGTTAAGGTCTTCAATGACATCCACTTAAACACAGACAGTGGCAGAATTTCAGTCTTAGTATTACTGGATCTCAGTGCTGCATTCGACACGGTCGACCACAACATATTACTAGACTGGAAAACTGGGTGGGACTTTCCAGCACAGTACTAAATTGGTTTGAATCCTACTTAAAGGACAGGGACTACTTTGTGTCTATAAGTAATTACACTGAGCAGACAAAAATGACATGCGGAGTTCCCCAAGGCTCCATTCGGGGCCTCTTCTATTCAACATCTACATGCTTCCACTGGCTCAGATTATGGAAAATAACAAAATATGTTACCATAATTATGCAGACGACACACAAATTTACATAACCATATCACCAGGGGACTATAATCCCATACAAGTGCTGAGTAATCAATTGCAATGCAATTGCAATTGATTTATTCACATGAATAAATCAATGATTGGATGTGCCAGAATTTTCTTCAATTAAACAAAGATAAAACTAAAGTAATTGTTTTTGGAGCCAAGGAAGAACGATTAAAAGTCAGTGCTCAGCTTCAATCGGTAATGTTAAAAACCACAAACCAAGCCAGAAATCTTGGAGTAGTCATGGACTCAGACCTGAATTTCAACAGCCACATTAAGACAATTACTAAATCAGCCTACTATCACTTTAAGAATATATCAAGGATTAAAGGACTTATGTCTCAGCAGGATTTGGAAAAACTTGTCCATGCATTTATCTTCAGTAGACTCGACTACTGTAACGGTGTCTTTACAGGTCTCCCTAAAAAATCGATCAGGCAGCTGCAGCTGATTCAGAACGCTGCTGCTCGAATCCTCACTAAGACCAAGAAAGTGGATCACATCACTCCAGTTCTGAGGTCTTTACACTGGCTTCCTCTCTGTCAAAGAATTGATTTCAAAATACTACTGTTGGTTTATAAAGCACTGAATGGTTTAGGGCCAAAATACATTTCTGATCTTCTGTTACGTTATGAACCATCCAGACCTCTCAGGTCGTCTGGGACAGGTCTGCTCTGTCCCCAGAGTCAAAACTAAACATGGAGAAGCAGCGTTCAGTTTTTATGCACCACATATCTGGAACAAACTCCCAGAAAACTGCAGGTCTGCTGCAACTCTCAATTCTTTTAAATCAAGGCTGAAGACTTTTCTGTTTGCCCCTGCCTTTTATTAATTCAAATAATCATTCATTTCTTACACTGCACTGTAACTCTTATTCTTGTATTTTATACCCGTCTTATTCTCATTTTAATTGTTTCTGTTCAGGATCCCAACAGAGCTGACACGGGCAAGTACAAATTTTCATTGGTCTTGTCCGGGTAATGCTTACTTGCACGAGTGAATAGTATGTGGGGGGGACAGAGCTTTACCCTGTATGATTCTCATCCATCTGTGGATGGTGAGGTTTCTGACCAAGAGGAGAATCTATGATTCTCGTCTGCCTTGGGCAGTGAAATGTGTAAATTAAAGAAAAACATATGGGTTCACTCACAATGTGCATCTAAAAGTGGGAGTATTTGTTGTGTTTGTTGTGTTCTTTTATTTTTCTATTTTACTTGATTTGATTCTTTTAATGCAATATATGAATTTTATCTTTTTCACTTTGTCTCGATGCTTTTAATGTTTTATGTAAAGCACTTTGAATTGCCTTGTTGCTGAAATGTGCTATATAAATAAACTTGCCTTGCCTTGCCTCGCCTCTCCCTCAGCATTGTACCACCTCCCCAGCAGTTTTCCCACTCAGTGTCATAGTGAGGAAGTGTGTACACTGCTGGAATATTTGTATGCTTATCAAATCAGAACCAGTACCCTGCTTTTGTGCACTTCCAGCAAGCACTACTTTATCTAGTTGCTTGATATGATTGTGGATTTCTCTCTGAGAATCCAGTGTTCCGGTGAGCAGTCTCAGTTGAAAATTTGTTACAGAAATGTCTTTGCAGTTTTTGTTGACACAGATGACATCCTTTGCTCGCTGTCTACACATTTACGCACACAAACACTTGAGGGTAGCAGTAAAGCAGTCATTTCTGTTGTATTTACTAGATTAGATTGGATGGAACCAATAATTTGTGCAACTCCAACTAGAAAAATTAATGTTGGGTACATGCTAGTGAATGTAAGAGGGTGGGCATAATACAATCATATTGGAACCATATGATTCATTGGTATAGGATGAACTTTAACAGGTTATGTTGATTTCATATGATTAGATTAGATTAATTTTATTGAAGAAATAGTGTTGTATGAATGGAAAGAATCATTTTTAATGAACACATTCCAATCCTGTGGAACTGATGTACACAATTTTTTCAAGTAAATCCAAAGGATTTTTTCAATGGGTTTTTTGTTTCAAGATGGTTTTCCATGTGATGTAATTATGAAATTGTGAAATTTAATGTAAACCGATAATTTTTGCTAGTCGAGTAAAATCTTTTCACTTTGAATATTTTGGAATGAGCTTCATCAGTCTGAATACAAGATAAAATCACTTGCTATGCTTGCTATTTTCTGCAGTGAGACCTGACCATGCGCTTGCACACATTCACACATTCACACACAAACACACACACACACACACACACACACACACTAACCACTAATACTGATTGTTCTCCATCCAGCTTACAGCTAAACTATCACTCATATACACGCACACAAGACGTACAAACATAAGCAAGAACCCCACTGCTCACGCGTACACACACACACACACACACACACACACACAAAGAGCAATCTATAACAGTGCATTAATAATTAAAATGCATGTCCAGAGTTATTGATGTCTATTGCTGGAGAGCTGGCTCCCTGAATAAGGGCTTGTACCATAGTGTATTAAATGTTTGTGTGTGTATGTGTGTGTGTTTATTTGTGAGCCTGCCTGCCTGCCTGTTTGCCTGTCTGTGCATGTGTGTGTTTACACACAGACATTCTTGCATGTCTGTGACTGTATGAGTGTGTGTGTTGGACAGGTCCGTCATATTTATGTCGGATATATTCACAGACCTAAAAACCAGTATGGGTGTTTATCACACTTGATTGAATTTTACTATGAGTCCACCGCCTCACATCAACATTATCAGTGTGACACTACAACATTATAAAGGTGAAAAGTGCTGAAGCGGAGTGTGGTACACAGAACTGCAATAAGATGAATAAGATAAAATAAAACTTTAATGATCCTGATAGGAAATTGGGTCATTGCAGCAACAAAGAATAGGATATGTATAAAAATACAACAGAGAATATTGAGGATTAAATGTACAGCATCTTTGTCTTGCTCATACAGAGCTCCTATTGGCTTGAAAGAATTCTCACTATCTTGACCATTAATAGATTCAGATTTACAGATGTTTGCACTTCACAGATTTACAAAACATAGTATATATATATACAATATATACAGGCAATTTGTAATGAAATTTATTTGGCCCTATCGGTGACCATGGAATTACAACAACAAGGACAATTCTCTTGCACAGATTGCAGTGGCCTATAACTGACATAAATAATGAAGTCACGTTTTCACAATAATTTTCAATTGTTTTTTAATGAGATGATGATGATGACGTGTCCGTCTTCCTCAGATATCCATGTGACAGAAAGGACATAACTTTTTCTGGACGGACGGATTCGTCACCATCTGTTCAGCCAGTTAGAATCAAGGAAGCATACTGAAATTAGGTTTGCTTTGGGAAAAATGGCGGCGAACACCCAGACCTTGCAGGAGGCTGTAATTAATGTAGCGTACACCATCCTGCTGTACGACTCATCATCAAAGGATTACAAAAACAAAGGCAAAACAGAGAAAATAATGTTGGGATGACTTAGGTTTGCCAGGTCATGTTTTCATTGAATTTATACTATATTACTTTTAAACCTGCAATAAGTGATATCAGACCTTATAACCAATCCTGAAACTAATGTGTGCTATGTGGAGATTTCATTGAGACATAATGATATAAACCAATATCCACACAGCAGCAGCTGTGTTGCTGTTTTCACCTCTTTTCTAAAGCTTGTTGTCAAATTCCGCACCGGAACGAAGCTCCTCCTGGTCCATTCAGTAGCTTTTCATTTTTTTTTAAAACTAGCTTGGCTCCTCCCTTGCTGTTAAGTGGCCCTCACTCCCTCCCATTCCTGAAAAGAATTCTCGTAATGGCAAAATCAATGAAGTGAGCGAGTAAACTTGCTACCTACTTCTTCGGCCAGACGCTAGATGGCTATGCCATTACTAGTCCCAAAAATCTTTATTCAACTCACTGTTAATGAATTAACTTAGCAACGCCTTCCAAACGCCTGCTCCTTGGTGGCTCAAACTTACATTGAGTGACCTTGGGCTTAGTATCATGTACACGCCACCATAAAAGTTTCAATAAAGTCTTCCGTTTTCACAAAACACAGCTTTTTGGAGCTGGGAGCTACCAACGTCATCAGCGTGGTAGCATTTCCATGGGACAGAAATCAAATCAAATTTATTAATTTAATCATTTAATCAAATAAAATGTATTCATTAAGTGCTTTTAACAAAACAGATATATCACAGAGTGCTGTTGACAGAGAACAAAAAGACGCATGTACTATATATGGAAGTGTCTGTTTGTGTGGATGGATGGTTGTGGATGGGTTAGTTAATTATTCAGTATCTCTAAACTATAGAGGTGTTCTCCTTTTATCAACCATGGCGGTCAAGAACCAAATAACCCCCATGTTAAAACTAAGTGGAATATTGCTTTAAGTGATGCACTCAGCATTTCCCAACCTAGGTGGGGGGTTTGTAATACAGTGTAAATATATTTTTTAAGCTTTTATGAGCAAATGTTTCGAAAACATTAAGCTTTATACCCATTTCTATAACCACCCGCTTCATATGGATAGTGTCATAAGACACTGTAACTGTGAGTTTGTTATAGCTGCACTTATGTTCTATAAACACATACTTCATAGAAAGTGTTACAGAACCTGCTTCATCAGACAGAGATAGAGAGAAGCAGGAGAAAGGGGTTTGTGGAGGAGTCTATGTCCTGGCAAGAAGCCATCTCCCACTGGGGATGTTATGTATTCTACCTGTATCCAGGCCCCATTAACCTGCATTCAGCTCCCAGCAAATAGACCACACCGCTCCAGGAAAATTTCATGGCTGGTTTAACACCTATCCAGCTGTGAAGCAACCCTGGCAAGGAGCACTTAGGAGTGTGTGTGTGTGTGTGTGTGTGTGTGTGTGTGTGTGTGTGTGTGAGTCTGTGTGTGTACACAGTATGTTGTGTGTCTGTGTGTGCTTGTGTTGTCTGAATATGGCCTGTGAATGTTTTTGTTTCATACGAATAGATGTAATATGAATAAGCAGTCTAATTTATGCACTGTTGACATTATTGATATCACCATAATTTGAAGGGGAATACTGTAAATGATCGTGAATTATAATGTAGCAACAGACAGCGACAGAATTCTCTCTGCAGGATAATTAATTATTAATGCATGCATAAAAACTGCAGAACACAGTCTTTCTTGTTTCAGTGGCTGCACCACTGATTCTCCAGACCATAAAATCCAATCAAAATGATTATATGATGAACATTCAAATGCCCTAAAAATTGATCTGGTTTGCTCTTTGGCTTTGTATTTTGTATTTCCTCTTGTTCAGATCAGACAAGGTTTCATGTGACATTTCTAGCACCTTTAGATTTTATGTGCAATTGCTATATTATGTGCAATTGATATATATTGCAAAATGCTCCACTATTGCTCACTATTGAAAAGAACCTAGGGCACTCAGAGAATGCATCTGAAAAAGAGGTGGGATTTTGACTCTTGTGAATATGGGTATACATTCTACTGCGTATATAGGACTGAATCTAGAAAAATTCTTACTGTGTGTCCTGTTCCAGCCCCAAGCAGTTTATAGCCAAACCTGGTCAAAATAGTTGTTAAAGATGCTTTGTCATGACCATTTTTCTCCTAGACAGGGAAGCGCAATTTGTTATCTTGTGAAATGAGCTATTAGATCTACTTAGTAGGGCTAGACTAGTTTCCAAGTAGATCTAATAGCTCATTTCCATTACTCAGAAACCAGGCCATCCGGAGCTGTGCGGTGCTGAGCCTGATAAAGGCGAAGTCCAGTTGGTTCATAATGTGTTTCCATAAAATAAAGAGCAAACAGGGCTAACGTTAGGATTATTGCTGTGCTGCGCCGCCGTAGTGGCAGGATGCAACTAATGTTAGAAGATGTTCGTCTGTTATGCTAACCGCAGCTAAGTTTAGCTGTTGAACTCGCCTAGATTTGATGTAGTTCATGTTGTCTTCTGTATTCTGTTCTGTAAACACATGTACAGAGAGCTGAGTTACCTAACACAGCGCATAGGGGAGATGTAACATTATCGCCCATCAGCTCTAATTATGATGAACACCTGGTTTTTCGGCGAATGCTTTGCTAACGCACATCAGTAATTGGTCAATGTGGTCTGCTTTGATGAGCCACAGCAAAATGATTTGCCTTAATGGTAATAATCTATAGGTCACCAAGCCTAGAGCAGCGCTAATGTTTTTGTGTCAGAGACACTGTGTTGTGTTATGCTAAATGATGCTGTTTGGAAGGGGGGTGGAGACAGATTCTGTCTTTGTTTTGATTTAGATTTGCCATTTATTTGTGTGCCTGTGGGGGAGGGGAGGGGGGAGGTGGGGGGGGGGGCACTCTTACATAGTATACCTTTAATGTAGTAATGATTTATTGATGTTAAAGTGCTACACATGGCCCCTTTACATTTTGAATACTTGGGGAAAAAGAACACGAGGAGCACTTGACATGTCTTATCTTACAAGTAATAAATCAAACACACTTCCAACTAGTTCAGCTGTTTGAAACTGTATTGAAATATAGAGTGCTTTCGCCCATGCAGGTCTGGAACTGATACAGTATAGTAGGCTTATAGGTTTACAGGCATAGCGGCGTTCATGAATAGTTTAACAGAGAGGGTCCCCAGATGCATGTGTGCCCTACCCAGTACACTGACTGCACTACAATATCTCTCACTTTGATTAAACCTAACTTTACCCCAATCACTCAGTGAGTGGGGAAGAGAGATAATGGAGAGAGAGAAAGAGGAGAGAAAATGGAAAGGGAGGGAGAAATCCATTTGCTTTGTTTCTGCTTTTTTCTTTCTTTCCTAGGGAACATGGGAGAGAGGAAAGAACATGAAGAACAGAAAATTGTAAGGAGGGGGGCAGAGAGAGAAAAGGAAAGGCAAAAAGATGGCTTGTTTTCAGTGTTTATATATTAAGTTTTCCATTCCAAAACTCAGCAAAATTCATCACTCAAAAGTTCAAAAGTATAGAAGATTGATCCTCAACAATGTTAGTATTGGGTAGCCAAAGGTCTTAAAATAGTTTGTTTTTCTTTTATCTCAGCAATTATTTTGTAGAGTAAGTGTGCCTTTTTTACAAGTGAGATTATCTTGAAATAAGGCAGATTACTACACGGGTATCAAGATGATGTCACTTGATTCAAGAAAATTCTTGAAACAAGTTGATTTGCATCGGAGACAAGTGACACACCACTGGCCCAGTGCTTTCCCTTGTTTCAAGAAAAATAAGATTGTAAGACTCAATACTAGACTAAATTACTTAAGGTAGACATTGTTTTGCATGTATACATGTATATATCATTTTGGAATAATCGCCTTCACTAGTTGGCCACTTAAACCAATCAGAAACCACTATTTTTTTTTTTTAAAAGCACACTTGCTTTCTCTCTGCTTGTACTGCATTCACATCATATGGGAATAACAATGAGAATGCTTGATGCTTCAAAGCAACAACTTGGAGGTGTTCACATGTTCAAACTTGTGTGAAGCCATCACTGTCATCACGACACTATGATTGAAGTTTTCTGTAGACTTTGGTTGCTCCTCATATGCCTTTTCATAGATAAGAATGGCGTGAAGTTTCAATCAGATTCAAACGAACTGCGGTATAAGTGATATGCCCCGCTGTACTTCTATGGGCAAAACAAAAAATCATTTTCTGTGGTTGCTTTTTCTGTATTCTGATCATTTATGTGAAATGTATCTGGTGTAAATAATTTGTCGTTACCATTTCACAATTAAATGGGTTTTTTTCTGGAAGTCACAAAATGCTAACAAGCTAGCAAACTTCCGTGCAAACTTCCGTTCAAGAGAGGAGTCATACTAGCGTTTTGAGTCTTCAAGAAAAAACATTTTAATGATTTAATGCTGTTGTTTGACAACCGTGAAAAGGTCAAAATATTTACACCATATACATTTCACATAAATTATTAGAACACAGAAAAAGCAACCACAAAAAATGTAGATTTATTGTTTTGCCCATAGACATTGAATAGGGTTTCGTACTTGTACCGCACTTTGCAGGCATGGACTTTTTGACGCGTCATCGCCATTCTTATCTATCCTTAACACACATGAACTTAGTGCTGATACATTTGAGTTTTACAGCAAACCAAACATTACAATGACAACCACCAACAAAAATCCAGCAAGTAGCTGTGTCCTGCAATGGCATTTTAAGAGCTCTGATCACAAAATGAGTTATGTGATGAAAATGGCTCATTTTGTTTATGTTTTTTTTTTTAAATGAATATATCACTTGAGTACTAGTGTTTCGTTGTTAGTGATGTCAGAATGCAAATGGGAGTCTATTTCCCAAGTAGTATTTACCAGGTGAATGGTAATTTCTAGTAGGAAGCTCTTATCTACCATCTTTCCCATGACGTGAATGCAGCATTACATTCTTAATGCCTGCCTGGCCTGCAGCCCACCTCCGCCCCTGTCAGCATCAGCTTAAGGTCCCGTCTGGTATTCAGTGGGGTGATACGTCAGTCAGCTCGCTCTCCAGGCATTACACCCACACGTGAATTTCATTATCCGATGGGGCTGCTGCCAAAATCTCTATTTTTGGCATTCATTAAAGTTCTGTTCAGATGATCTAAGTCTCTCCTGGTTGAAATTCCTTTCCAAAGGGAGAGATATCCTCCATTTGAAAAAGTGACACCTTCTCTTGATGATTGATAGCACGAAAGTAAAAGTAATTATCATGCTTTTTAAAGTATTATAGGAAACTTAAGTCCTCACTCAACCGAGTGATCTAAGTGACCGTGTATTCAATATTCTAGGGCTATTAAATGATGAACTTAAGGTAACATTTTTAAAGGATACATAAGAGAACTCCTCATAGATAGATAGATATGCAATAACTATATTCTGTATTTGACTCTGATCTTATCTTTTTTCTTCTACTTTTTATATACTGTTTTAGCTATATTGTATATATATATATATATATATATATATATACTGTTTTTATTTACTGTTTTCATTGGTTTATATTGTGTTTTATTCTTTCTGTCTTTTAACAAAGTAGATATATATATATATATATATATATATATATATATATATATATATATATATACATATATATATATATATATATATATATATATACATATATATATATATATATATATATATAGTATAGATAGATAGATCCACCTTAGAGCTGGTGTTTGTGAACATCATTTACATATTCACAATATTGTCAACAAGCCCATATAAGATGCCTAGGATATAGCAATATTAGCTGGGTTGCTTCCATTTTTTTTTTATTTGTGTATATATGTGTGCTATGAAAATGCCAATGAAAAGCTTATCCTATAAGACCTCAACTGGGATCTGGGTTATTATCTGGACTACTGTTAGAGAGCAAACACAATAAAACATTGCAGAACGTGTTTGTGCTTGATGTAAATTGTTTTTGCCTGCCAGTCGTGTCTGACAGGCAGGCAGGCTAACTGCACTAAGAGCTCTAAGCTAAATTATCATATTGTTGGTGTCCCACGCAAACCTTGTATCGCTGCTTTTGCCATTTCTGTGTTTGCACTCTAAGTGACAGCCAACGTTGTCTCCCACAGGAAATGTTTCATAACCCCGGAACCAAACTGTAAAGAACTGACAAAGCATTGTTAAATGTCAACAATTATCTGTGTTAATGGGGTAAACAGACAGTTTTCTAAAAAGTTTACTTCATGGAGATATATAAAGGTTTCTGCAGGACAGATGGATGGCACATGGAAGTGAAGAAGACCACTGAAAATGATGCAGAAAAAGTGAGAAAGAGAAAATTGGAACTAGAGGTGTGAAGAAGAGAGGGAGAGGCATGGAGAGGAGAGACCAACTGTGACCAAAACCTAGAAGTAGAGAGAGAGAGAGAGAGAGAGAGAGAGAGAGAGAGAGAGAGAGAGAGAGGAAGAAGAGAATGGAGGACTGGAAGGAGTGGGGGAGAGAGAGAGAGAGAGAGAGAGAGAGAGAGAGAGAGAGAGAGAGAGAAAAGGGGACTGAGAGAAAGAGAGAGAGATGAAAGAAAGAGGAGAGAGAGACCAGAGGAGAGAAAGAAAATCACTCCTGAGGCAGTTGGATGCCACAGCTTATTTCCGACTGGCCGTCAGCTGAGCCAATGGAACATGAAATTGAATTATCTTCTCTATAAGTTACAAAGTCAACGGAGCTGAGAGGGGTTCGGGGGTGGGAGAGAGAGAGAGGAGGATGAGAAGGGAGGGACAGAAAAAGAGAAGAGGGAAGAGGAGAAGGAGCAATGGGGAAAGATAGAGGGAGGGAGGGAAGTGTGAAGGGAGAGGAATACAGAACCTGCTGCTCTCTTCCCTTTCCGTCAGTCCCTCTAACAACATTGTTGATTTGCTGGCTAATTTCAGCTGTCTGACTTTGTTCTAAGTAATATGTCATGTGTAATAGTGATATTCAGAGTCATATGTCATGTGGACACAACATCAGGCCTAGCAGACAGAGCTTGAAATTACATTCTTATTACCATGGAGGCGAATCAGACGGAGAGCAGACATCACACACGCACGGAGCAACCCAAGATGGCATGAGAAAATGAAAAACTAGAAAACTGGAGGGATGGAGAACTGTCTGTACACATAGCAGCTTACAGTGTATTTGCTACACTGGATATTTTGAGTAAAACTTGACATGTACGCCCAAAGCCAACAGTTTTTTGAAAATTTTATGAAATGAGCACAAACAAATTCTGTGAACATTACGCTCCTCCACCATGAATATAGATGATGTGATAATAGCTCCAATTGAACATTTTCACCTGTTCGTCACATGAAAAGGTTAGCTAACAGTTAAGTTTAGGCAAGTTAACAACTTTGGTTGTTGGTAGGTTGAGGTTAGGGTTAGGTTAAGGCAGCTAAAACAATTAGGTTAAGGTTAGGGAAAGGCTTTGATCAAGGTTAAATAAAAAACACTCAGAACAATCATCAAAAGGCTAAACCACAACCTTCTTGCAATGCATAAAATGTTCAAAAATCAAAACAGTATAGTAAATAAATAAATATCGTTAAATGTGTGGAAAAGTAAAGTTGGTATTCTCCTAATTCTCCTCTCTCACTTTAGAAAAGCCATATCATTTTATGTTACTGCAGAAATGCCAAAAACCCAGAAATTATAGAAACACATAATGAATAAAAATACAGATTTTATAAAACTAAAACAACAACAACAACAACAAAAAACAATGATAAAAGACTATTTGTTTGTGATGTTATGGGTTCAAATCCAGCTCATTATTTCTCTCACACATCATCTCTCTGTAATTGGATGGTTGTACATATGTATGTGCTGTTTGGTTTGTGTATCCCCCGTTTAGGTTTGATACTGTGCCCTGCATTGCTTGTGATGTTTTTGTGATAAATAAAGGGATTAATAAAGTACTACTACGACTACTACTACTAGTTTACCAAATTTCAATTTTCCTATCTTTTTCCATCATGTAGTACTCAGACAGGTGTTCTTTTGGGAACATGCAGACAGGCTTTGGAGACTTCAATCAATTTCTCTATAAAAGCTTGACTCCATCCAACTGTCCAACATTAAAAGTTCAAAATCCTTTATTGGATTTGCTACATAACAGATCAAAGACAACACTATCATTTGTTGACAAAGCCTGTTTGCTCTCTAATCATGAAATAACCTGACATTTTACTGCAAAAAACACACATCTTATGCATAAAAAAATATATATGTATACTGTATGTTCTTGTTGTAAATAAACCTCATCCTCAGCAGCGGCAGTAGAGAAGTTGGAGCCTGCGAACAACACTAAAAGAAACATGAGACATGACGTCTTATCAATATTTAACTAAAAACCTCATTATCACACCAGGAGGTCCAGCTCTATGTGTGTGGGTGTATGTGTGTGTGTGTGTGTGTGTGTGTGTGTGTGTGTGTTCTTGAACATCTATCCTCGTGAGAACCAGCTTAAGTTGTAGACCTTCAGAGTAAGGACATTTTTCTCACTTCTTCAATGCACTGCTTTAAGGCTAGGAATGAATGCAGTAAGTGGATGGTCTTCACAAGTTGTGGAAAATGTCTGTGTTTGTGTGTGTGTGTGTGTGTGTGTGTGTGCGCGTGTGTGTGTGTGTGTGTGTGTGCGTGTATGTATGTATGTCTGGGTGTGTACAATATACACTTGTACAATCATTGGCCACTGTATTGGGTACACCACCCTGTTTACACAAAGCATGCAGGCAGGGTTGAGAAATTCAGTTGCTGTTTGACCAAACATTAGAATGGACAAGATGCTGCTTTAAGTGACTTTGAATGTGGTATGATGGTTGGTGCCAGGCAGAAACAGACAGAAACAGCCAACCTGTATTTTCTACAATACAGTGTTTAGAGTTTACCAAGAATGGAAGGCTAAAAAAATCAAATTCAGCCAGCTGCAGTCCTGCTTGATGAGAGAGGTCAGAGGAGAATATCAGGACTGGTTCAAGCTAACAGGCCACAAGTATACAAATACAGTTTAGTACAACAGTGGTGTGCAAAGGGGCATCTCAGAGAGCACAACTTGTTGAAGTGAATGGGCTACAGCAGCAGAAGCCCGCGCCGGCTTCCACTCCTGTCAGCTAAGAACAAGAAGATGAAGCTACAGTGGGCACATACCAACCAAACCAAAACTGGATGACTGAAGAGTGGAAAAATGTCTGGTCTTGGTCTGATGCATCTTGTCTGGTCTTGGTCTGATGCATCCTGGTTTGTTAACAGCATGAATCCATGGATCCATCCTGGCTGAGGTCAACAGTACAGGCTGCTTCCAGCAGGATAAAGATGGTTCAAGAACATGACAGTGGCTTTAGTTCAGTCCAAATCTCCAGCCAGTAGAGAGACCTTGCAAACAAGATGTTTGCAGAATGAATGTACCACCAAAAAATCTGCACAAACTGTGACTATCAAGGCAACAAGCTCCCTGTGGAACGTGTTTTTGTGTTTACAATTTAGTGACGTCAGAATCAGGATCGCTTTATCTGCTAAGTACAATAAATGTACAGGAATTTGTCTTTGGAGCATTGGTGCAGAGACACAGCCCCAACTTACATAGTAACTCAATACATACTTACACACAGTACAAGGACAACAGGGCCAAACACTAAGGCAGCATACCTTATGGTTGCAGCTGCAGAAAGAGTTGTGAGTAACCAGTAGTGCATTGGACCTCTGTGCCTTGAGGTATTATACCAAATAGACTGAGCATGCATTATAGAACAGGCAAAAGATTGAAGAGTGTTGTAACGCACAAAGATTTAAGTTGCACAGGGTTATGCAGGTTCTGTCAGTTGTGCCAGATGGACCAAAAACAATCGTAATAATAAATAGGATGTAGTCGCTTCGGACACAGCTTTTGACAAGAGCAGGAACTTTACAGTAACCAAAGAAATTTATGGGCACAGTGGCGAGAGAGTCCACCTCTGACTGTCAAAACTAGATGAAAATTCAGCGCAGAAAACAGTGAGTACACAGAGCAACTGACAATGCCATTTCCTTGCATCCGAATTCTTGTTCCCTCCTTCACTTATTCTCATAAGTTTTGTCATGGAAATGCCATATAATCTCTCATAACCTTACATGTGAAATTCCTGTTGGGAATTATAAATGTGGTACCTGCAACAGCTGCCAATACACAAAGAAGTCAATCTTCCTGTGAAAAGTCAAACATCTTTTTGATAACTGATCCTTGGGCCAAGGGATATCTGTCCATGAAATTTCAGCCACGTCTATTTGTAACTTATTTGGTAAAAAACATACACAAAAGTGAACACAAAACAGTATTTCAAATACAGGTATTGGAATTGCCACACATTATATTCTTTCCGGTTTGTGTGCATTGTGCTTGTTCACCTCAGAAAGTGAATTTCCTAGTCCAAGACCGAATTAAGTAGCATATTTTATCGTCAAACTCACACATTAATGGATTTTTCTTCTCTTTTCATAGGAGGCAGAGAAGACAAGATGAAAGCCTCCAATCTTCTAATAATGTTTCCCCTGGGGGACCTTTTCCCAAGGGAAATGGGTGAGAGACAAAGAGACAGAATGAGGGAAAGCGCATGACGGAGAGAGTGTTATAGCGACAGAATGAGAGACATAGAAACAAACAGAGAGAGAGCGAGGGAGACAGTGACAGAGAGAGAGTATGTTGGTACGTTTTTGGTTCTGTTTCTGTGTGTGTTTAAGCAGCAGACACAGAGATGTTGGTCTTGGAGGAAAACAGTCAGGAGCTGAGGTGTCAGAGCTACAAAGTGCAGACAAACTTACGTTGCCATGAGTGTGCCACTAAATAGCCTATAACTCACACACATACACACACACACACACAAATGGATTAGAACTGTTTTGAAAATTGACATTTTGTATTCTGCTTTGGCCAATAAAGTGAAGTAAATTGATAGAAATACAGACAGAGAAACACATGGATAGAAATAGGCAGAGAAAGACAGACACAGAACGGCAAACACAAAGTCAGACAGAGGCAGAACAAGAAAGAGACAAAGAGAGAGAGACGCTTTCAAATTAAAAGTCAATTCCCTGAAAAACAAGCCTGTCTTTTTCCCCGAGCCATTCTGTTTTCCTGATAAAGCTCAAGCTGGGCCGTTGTCATTAAAAACGCCGGGCCCCAGCCTTGTAATTATATGGCTTAATGATTAGGCTGCACCAATTTCATCTAGCTTATTTAGCTGATAAAGGAATTGGAATGAACACCTCACCTCCCGTATCTATACCGCCCACACACACACACACACACACACACACACACACACACACACGTCATGCACACTCATACACACAGACACACACACAGTCTCATATATACATATAAACATATGCGCGCTCACACAAGCGAATGCACACCCATTTACACATATCTCATGCAAGCACATGCACTTACACACATTTATGCATACACACACACACGCAGACTCTCATATATGCACACACACACTGTCACACACACACGCTGAATCTTGTATACATACAAAGGTTGGTTCACGCAAACGCATGCTGGCTTACGCACAGACACACACAGAGTCTTCTACACACACAAACTTTCATGTACACACACACACACTCACACACACACACACAGATTCATGCAAACAAATGTTGGCTCACACAAGCCCATGTGCACTTATTGTACACGCATATATACATACACACATACAGCCTACACAAAATCGTTCAAAAACATTCTCTCAAAACACATCCCATGCGCAAACACATGCAAGCACACGTTTACACAAATGTCCTTATACACTCACATAATAATAATAATAATCATAGCCTACACATACACTCAGATGAACACACACACATACACACACACACACACTTACTGATTTTCAGTTTCCACAGAGCTTTCTGCAATCTCAGTAATGTCATGTTCAATCATGCTCAAGTGAAAAAGCAAAACAATATAAAGGGTTTTCAGGTGGCATAACACTCTCTGGCGGCCATATTGGAGGTCCACAGCTCTTGGGTAACAATAGCAACAATAGTGAAAAGATGATTCAATTTCTATACATACCACTTTGAAAATTATGGTATGGCACAACTTCACCCACTAGCAAGGTGCATGAAATGGGAAGACGAACTGAGAATGGAAACATTCCAGCCACACGTGCAGTGCTGAGAAGAACAGTAATTTTATTAATAAAAAAAAACAATGTGTTTCGGCACGTGGACTATGTCAGGGTTATAAAGGAGGTCATATAATATGTCTTGAATATCAAACACACAATTCAGATGTATTAGTGATTGAGAATGTTTTTGATCAAAATCAGGACAAAATGACCTATATGTATTGAATTATGTTTAGATGACAAGGAGGTAAGGAACGCTGACAGGAATGCTTTTATTGTAAAAGCCCATAGAGATAAAACAGTAGAGGGGACATGTCACAGAGAATTCCTGTTCTGGAATGGGACCATATGGCAGCCAACTTACCTGGGTCAACTTCTCAGCTGACTGTATTTGGAATCAATGATGATAGTGGCTTATGCTGCCATTATAATGCTTTAAATATTTTTTTTATTGAAACATCACTACTACTTTTTATTTAGCTCACTGTGTGCAAGACAGTAGTGGAAGTCTTGTCAGCCAGGACAGAAGTCTTGTCAACCGGGACAGAGGTTGCGGATGCCTTGTCAGCCGGGACAGAGGTAGCAGAAGCCTTGTCAACTGGGACAGAGGTAGCAGAAGCCTTGTCAACTGGGACAGAGGTAGCAGAAGCCTTGTCAACTGGGACAGAGGTGACTGAAGCTCTGTCATCAGATGCAGTAGCAGGTGAAGAGGTGTCATGAGCGAAATCGTTCTCATCCTGGACCTCAACGTCTTCTTCGCTGCTGGTAACACTGTTACAGGCCGAGTCCCGCAGTGTGCAGATGTTCATGGCCAGGAAAGACTCTTTCACGCTGCAAGAAGTATGACAATCAATTAATCCATCAATCAATACATCAATCATTCAATTCTATCATCCTTCCCTCCATCCATCAATTAAGCACCTGTCCAACCATTTGCTTTGTCTATTAACAGCGTTAACACCTACAAACACACAGATGCACACGGACAAACACACTTACTGAGAGCTGGTGGCGTCGCAGTCCTTCAGGTGGCTCATGGTGATGAACTCATGCTGCAGAGCGTCGCTGGGCGTGATCCTCTCCTCAGCATCAAAATCCAGCATCATTTGCAAGAGGTTTATGAACGTCCACATGTCCTCATGTTCAATCTCTTCTGCCTCCTCTGGGTAGAGCTGGATTTACAAACAAAGTCAATGACAGGTCAGTCAAAGTCACTTCACAGCTCATGGAAACAGAGCAAATGAACACTATTAATTAGTGCTATGATCTATCTATCTATCGATCTATCTATCTATCTATCTATCTATCTATCTATCTAATTGGTAATCATAGCTTAATGACTTGTCCTGTGCCAAATGAAAGGAAGGAAGAAAGGGTTAGTCTGTCTCTGTCCATCGTCTGTCTGTCCTTCCTTCCTTCCTTCCTTCCTTCCTTCCTTCTTTCCTTCCTTCCTTCTTTCCTACCTTCCTTCCTTCCTTCGTTTCATTTGGCACTTTACAAGTCTTGTAACATTTAAACTATGAATGCCAAATCAAGAATGGCCTTGATGTGCTGCTCACATACACACACATACAGAAACACTGGACTACTACTGCTACTTCTACTATAGTTGTTATGCTGATAGGAGTACCACAACTACTGCTACTACTACTGCTGATAGTACTAGTACAACTACTGTTACTACTACTACTACTACTACTGCTGCTGCTGCAGCTGCTACTATTTCTCATAGTACTAGTCTACTACTATTGCTATAAAACTACTACTGCTAATACTGTTACTATTACTACAACTACTAATACTAGTAACACCCTAGCCACCATTAGTAATTGCCAAGCAACTGTAGAAGCCATAAAACTTGATGAAGTCAGCTTTCCATTTCATTTCATTCAATTGCTTAAGCTCCAAGTGATCAAATTCTAAACACATTTTTAAACTCTTTCTAATGAATTTGAATTCTTGACCTTTCAAGCTGAAGCAAGCATACGCATTTTCTAAAGAAAACTGAACCATTAGTAGTTCAGTCTTTTTTATACAAGAAAACAGGGATCACTTACGTGTGTCAAATCAGACAGCTCATCCACCATGTGAGTCCTGCTGTCTCTGGACTTGATTCCGGTTTCGCTGGTAAACTCCTTTGGTGTCTAAAGAAACACAGAATATATATGAGATACTTCTTCATACATTTTTTATCAATTTTAAAAGGATTGTTGGATCTTCTGGGAAAAAAAACAACCTGCTCAGATAGAGTGAACGCAGGAGGGTGTTACAATACCCTCAGCCTCCAGATGTCTGGGTCCCGTCTGAAGTAGATGTGCGTATGGAGACCAGAATCCAGCAGGTGCTGTTCAGGAAGTCCCAGCATCTCCACAATGAGTCGTATCTGGACAGACAATACAGCATTAGCCTCACATTAGCCTACATACTACATCACATCTCCACATGGGTTTGAGACTAGTCTGTGGTGGAAACCACCTGGTGGTCTTAGAGTAACTGCACAATCAAATATAGGTATATTACGTTACTTACTGCTTCATATGTACTGTGTGGTTTGTAGAGATCAGTGCCCAGGAACATGAAGGCCACGACGCACCCGAGGGCCCACATGTTGATGGCCTCGGTGACTGGGAGCCCCAAGAGGTTCTCTGGAGACCTGAGGGTGGAAGACAAGAGCCAAACATAAGAAATGTTACTGAGATTTGAAGACCAAGAATACATCTGACATGGTACCAATCCAGACACAGGACCACTAAACGTTGACACCAACTGTCAACTACAGTCAAATTCAACATTTTTTCTAGTAGCTACAGAGGAATGACAGAACCTCAACTACTCATTTGTAGTGCTATGCAACTCTCAATAGAACATACCTGTAGCAAAATTTCCAAAATGAAATCAAGGAGTTGAAGAAAAGGTTTTTTAAAGTTTTTAAGAGATGAGAGAGACTACCAGGTGGGGTATACAATATACCCCTGGTCCAAAAAGAATCATACTTCTGGACCTAAGTCCCTATCTGTATCTGAACAGTAAACATCTTCTACCAAACAGTGGGTGCATTTAAAAGACATTAATACAAGAGAAAGACTTCCCTCTTCGTCTTCACACAAGAACAGCACCACCGTTCCTCTCCTTACCATTCGGACAGTGGTCTGTTTTTGGACAGTTCTAAGGCGTCAGAACAGCAGACATCCAGCCAGCCACATCTCAAAGCAAAGAGAGCATGGCAGGGCAAGAGGAAGGGATCAACTCAGCTGTCCATGGATCAGATGTCAAGGCCATGCATGAAATTGTTGTCAACCTGAGTAACACTGAACTGACCCCTACTCTCAACACTGAGTACTAGAACTCAGCCTCTCCTTTATTCCAGCCCCTTCTGTAAGTCATTTTGAACTTTTTCTCGGATTCACAAAACATTCTCAGAGATGTAACAAGGAAAGATTTTTTTATGAACAAGGACTGTACTCCTAGCTCCTCTTAAGAGAGTATTTTCATTCTAAAAGCACCTTTGTTCCAACCAACAATAAAAACCATTCAGTTGAAAGCTGTAGATCGCTAGGAATTTGGAAATCATGTGAAGCGAAGGTTTATTCACAATAATATGTCTAAAGATCAATTAAAAGCACTTTCTCAACTTGAAAACAACAAGTCCACTGGACTTGTTGAAGGTACTGTGTACAATTGAGTATGACAAAGTAGTCCTACTCGAGAACTCATGTTTTTAAGAAAAGTTGAAATGTGACACCACCAACAATTTCCTTCTTAAACTGCACCTACTTCTTGAAGATGTTCTTAATTTTGATATCTCTCAAAAATAATTTAATTCATTGAAATCTTACATCAAAAATAGTACTCAATTTCTATTATTTCTCCAAGAACTTCCACCGCTTGACCAAGAAGTTGACGTGCACTTTAGATATTGAATCTTTGTATACAAACACTGATCACCAGTAGGGCCTTGACATATTGGAGTGTTACCTCAACACTAGAACCACATCAAAACCTTCTACTACATTTCTAGCCAATATTTTTTGACTGATGACTTTTGATTTTTTTTTTTTTTCAATGATGTCCATATCTTCAGATCTCTGACCACAGCCATGGGAACTAAAATGGCACCTAACTTTGCTTGCCTTTTGTTGGTAAACTAGAAGAACATGTGTTATATTAGCCAGAAAGAAAACCTTTTCCTCCTTTCACTCTTTCATGGAAAACATACATTGATGATGTACTGTATTTTTACTATGGGAAGGTCCAGTTATCACCCTGTTTGAGTTTTTACAGTTTTTAATGTTATTTTGGTAGGCTTAAGTTTACTTTGAACTACAGCTTTGATGAAATCAGCTTTCTTGGCATAAATGTAAGTAAAAAGGCACATGCCTCTCTTCCTTATGTATACCAAGCCAACAAACAAAAACACATTTTACATGCCTGGAGTTTCCATCCAGTCTCCTTAAAGAAAAGCCTACCTATCAGTCGGCACACTAGGTTAAAGAGAATCTGTGATGAAAATGAAGACTATGAAAAACTAAACAACATATGTTGTCCAAATTCAGAGATAGAGGCTACAAGGAGGACTGGCTTCTCTCTGCTGAAAACAAAGTTGCATCTAAAAGGTGAGATAAAGCCTCTGGGGCAGGGAGGGGCCGGGGGAGGTAATGCCCCTGTAACATTAAGCCTGGACCCTCCCTAACGGAAGTGTGAAATATATAGTTTGTTCTATCACTGCGGCAATATTGTTCAGAAGGCAAAAAAAATTTGGCACAGAAAGTATAGTCTAATATAGTATAAAAATGTATAGTCGACCCCTTTTAGGTGATGGACCAACTTGATTTCGAGCGCTAGGGGCATCTGTTCTTTTCCTTATCTATCACTGTGTGGAGCTGCCATGAGTTATTACTAATTACCAGAGCAAGTGCTCTATTAACGAAAAGGTGAGTTAATGGTTTCAAAACGACTGCACAAACGTACAATTTTAAAAACAAATGTTAATGTTCAGAAAAATGTATTTGTAGTTTGATGTTATACCAATGTTTGAACACCATTGCCAAACTGTTGACGTGACGTTCAGTTTGCTTCAGCAAACGTTATTATGGAGAGGCTTAATGACATTATCCATCTTAACTGATCAACTGATTTGGTCATAAAACACTGTCACAACTTTTATGTTATTTTGCAAGTCAGCCCTGTGAGAGGAAGAGAAAACCAACAACATAATGTCCTTTTATGTATGTATATATATATATATATATATATATATATATATATATATATATATACACTATGTATATATATATATATATATATATATATATATATATATATATATATATATACACAGGGTGCGAATTGCCGGGGGGGATGGGGGGGATGGGGGGGATTTCCCTCCCTCTGCTTTTGATATCCCCCCCTCTGGTCATTCATTTTTATCGCCGGTGGGGATACGTTTTATCCCTGCTTCTGGTCAGACTGAATTAAATAAATGCATTTCCTATGCCCGACAGTTAGATTGCGCAATGAAATGCAATTGCAGGTGGGGACACGCTTTCCCCCACTCTCTGGCATGTTTTATTCTGTCAGTAAATTAAATACATGTATTTCTCCAATATGACAGTACATGGTGCAAACAACTTCCAAAAAAAACCTGCATGGATTATAGAAGGTGCGTTCTTTCCAGCTCATAAATTTGCAGAGCTGTCGATAAAAGAAGGGTGACCAAGTGTAAAAAGAAAAGGAGGTCCGTCATCAACAGGGAGACCAGGGACAGTTGTAACATGGGACGGTTGTAACACCTTGAATTCCTCCAATCAGAAACAAGCTAGAGTGATTACACTCACTCTGAACATGCTCAGTTAGATTGTCTTCTTGCTCACAAAAAAGGAGCCAAATCTGAAAACACAAAGTTAGCAGCCAAAGTGTCTTTTTTGAGGTAAAAATTAAATTTTTCTATCAGATATATTTTTTGGATACTGTTCTGAGATCAAATGTCTAGAAATCCAAACAAGTATTATTAGAATCACTGTTTTGTGAGCTAAAAATAGAAATGGCTAAAATCTGTCAAACTAGCAATCAAGCTAGTTCACATGAGGTTAAAACATGGCTGGTGACACAGGGACGGTTGTAACACCTTGTTACAACCGTCCCTGAACAAAGTACATTTATATTTTCATTTATATTTTAAAAACCTAAAGGCCTACATAAACTAGATTACATGCTAAGTTAATGATAATCAGTTGCATGCTAATAGTCAGTGGAAACATGTGTTTGCTTACAGTATGCCAAATATCAGAAAGAGGAAGACAGACAGGGGAGTCCCACTTCCTTTGCTGGAGAGGGCCTCAGATGAGATAAAACAGGGCAAAGCAGTCAGGGGAGTGGCCAAATCGTATGGCATTTGCCATGTGACCCTGTACCGTTTCCACAAGAAGAGGCAGAGGCTGGAGGGCCAGGGATCCAAGTCCCTTCCCAGAGTAGGGTACTGGACCCCCAAGAGGGTTTTCTCCACAGAACAGGAAATCCTTCTGAGAAACTACCTGATGCAGGCAGCTGATTTGTACTATGGGCTGAGCCCAAAGGAGGTAGGCTACATATTAAGCTAGAGTAGGCCTAGGCTATATGTAGATTTATTATGTACGCTATTCTAATACTATAACTAATTCACAACAATTTATTCATTTTAGGTACGGAAGTTTGCCTATGATTTAGCAAAGGCCTACAACTGCAACTATCCTGAAACCTGGGCAGAGAAAGGGATGGCTGGAGCTGACTGGTTTACAGCTTTTTTGAAAAGGCACCCTACCCTTTCCATACGAAGCCCTCAGGCTACCAGCCTCTCCTGGGCTACTAGTTTCAATAAAACAAATGTCAACAAGTTTTTTGACAACCTGTCTGCTGTCCTGGCCAAACACAAATTTACTGCACAAGACATCTGGAATATGGATGAGACGGGAATCACCACTGTCCAAAATCCTGAAAGAATTGTGGCCAGAAAGGGTGTCAAACAAGTCGGCGCAGTGACGTCTGCAGAACGGGGTACTCTCATCACACTTGTGTGTGCTGTAAATGCCTTGGGCAATTCCATCCCACCATTTCTCATATTCCCCCGCAAAAAGTTCCAGCCTTTCTTTACCAGCAATGGCCCTCCTGGCTGCATTGGTACAGCAAATGGGTCTGGGTGGATGCAGAGGAAGACTTTTTGGTCTTCCTCAAGCACTTCCAGACTCACACCAAGTCCTCACTGGAGTCAAAGGTGCTGCTGATTCTGGACAATCATTCCTCCCACCTCTCTGTGGAGGGGATTAATTTTGCAGGAGCCATGGGATCATCCTCCTCTCATTCCCCCCACACTGTTCCCATAAGCTGCAGCCCTTAGATCGCAGTGTATATGGGCCACTGAAGAGGCTCGTCAACAACTGCTGTGACAGCTGAATGAAAGCTCATCCAGGAGTCACAATGACCATTTATGATCTGCCGAGCATTGTGAAGAGTGCCCTTCCCCTGGCTGCAACACCATCAAATATTCAGGCAGGGTTCGCATGCACTGGAATCTGGCCTTTTGACAGAAATATTTTCAGTGACAACGACTTTGCACCATCCCTAGTCACAGACCGCCCACTGCCAGCAGTAACACCAGAGGTTCCATCTTCCACAGCAGCTGCAGTGAATGCAGCTCCAACACCTACTGTGGCACCGGTGGCATCCTCCACACCATTTGCAGCATCCTCCCCTGTCACACCATGTGTGGAGCCTGAGCCTGAGCCTGAGCCATCATCCTCTGCTATGGATACGACCTTTTCACCCGGGTCCATCCGTCCACATCCAAAAGCCGGACCAAGAAAGTAGACCACAAAGGGGAGGAAAAGAAGAGAAACCGCTGTCCTTACAGATACTCCTGTGAAAAAACAGCTGGAGGCTGAGAAAAGCAGGTCTCAAGCGAAAAGAAAAATGAATTTCAGCAAGAAAAAAAAGGCAAGCAAACCCAGCAAGAAGCAGAAGATACAGGACTCATCTGATGAAGATGATTTTTGCATTGTGTGCCTGGAGACCTACTCCAGGTCAAGGGAGGTCTGGCTCCAGTGCTGGTCCTGTAAAGCCTGGGCACACAAGGACTGCACTGATGGAAGTGACTTTTACACTTGCCACAACTGTGACTCAGAATGAGTCTACCAAACCCCCCCCATCCCCCCCGTTCTTTGGGATTGTTGTCCTCAAACTCAATCCATTTTGTGGGTTAGAGTTAGGTTTTGTGGGTCATGTTTAATGTTTACATTTTTTTGAGGATGTTAGTTAAGTTAAGTTAAATTAAGTTCTAATGTTATCATTATTTAAAAAATAAATTAATATTTACAATAATGTGAAGGATAAATAATCTTTTTCATTTTGAGTATCTGATTTAATTATTATGTATATTTTAGACATGTTACAACCGTCCCTGGCATGTGTTACAACCGTCCCTGTACACTGGGACAGTTGTAACAGTGGAGTGACTGTATTTAAATCAATTTTGAATCTCTCTCTCTCTCTCCGTGTGGCTCATATATGACATACGTATATGGTCATATATGATATATATGGACATATATGGATAGAATTCGTTGGGGAACAATAATATGTGTATGATAGGGGTTTGCACTTGTATTTTTCATTTTCACGCCTCACATTCCAAAAATATCCCCCCCTCTGTTTTTTTTACAAATCGCACCCTGTATATATATACACATATATATATATATATATATATATATATATATATATAAATAAAAATGTAAAGATAACAAGGAAGACAGAGGTCTGGGGAGAGAACAAGATCTGGAGAGATAGAGCAAGAACGGATGAATTCAGACACAGAGACCAGTCTGGAGGGTGAGGCAAAGACAGAGACAAAGCAAGTAGGGGAGCAAGAAACTGAGACAGATAAAGACTTTGACAGTGAAGCAGAACGTGACCTAGAGGTAGAGACTGAGGCACACAGAGAGACAGAGGAGCCATATGCATCCACTAGCACTGGACCACCAGGTTTGTCAGTTTACACAGATGTCAAAAATTGTATTTAACCTGCAATAAGCAATATCAGACCTTATAAAGAATCCTGAAACTAAAAATGTGCTATGTGGAGATTTCATTGAGACATAATGATATAAACCAATATCCACACACGCGTGTTGCTGTTTTCACGGCTTTTCTAAAGCGTGTTGTCAAATTCTGCTGCATGGAAATCTTTTATAAATGTATACTTTCAAACACTTTTCAACATTAACTTTGATAAGGGATGGACGATTCCACAACCAAAGGAGTCGATTCTGACTCCAACTCCTTTTAATGGAAATGATGGAATTGATTTTAAAACAATTCAGATTCCAAATGAAAATCAACACAAAAATGTAAGTTTTATGCTGGTTGGCATTCAACCAATGCCACCACCCCCCCCACCCCCCACCCCCCCACTTGTTGTGAAATGGATCAGACCAAGGCAAACGCACACAGATTAGTATAGATCGGCCTAAATCAGAATGAATGAATTACAAATTTGTTTAAATTAAACAGTTTCTTCGATTCCAGAGTTTGGAGTCGAGATTGCAACAGGAGTCGACTCCAATTCCGTTTATTAGTAGAATCGTTTGTCAGAATCGACTGGAATCAGGAATCGACTGTTTTCGTCGTCGTCATCCCTCCAAAAGCCATCCCTAACTTGGATTGTAAAGAGACTCCTTTACAATCAAACAACAGTTGCCATGCATATTTCCTTTTAAAATAATTGTTTCATCGACTTTCACATGTAAATATTGATAAATAAGGCCCACTGTTTATAAATTTATTTTGCAACTCATTTATTTAACATAAAAAAATTATTTCACATCAATAGTTAATATTCTGTGACAACAATTTTTATTGCTATTAGAATTACAATTATTGCAGCATACTGGACTTTGATTACTTACTATACCTAACATTGTTATGGATTCTAATTTATATTAAAGATTTTTTTTTTTTGCATGTATGCAGACTATAGTGTTATTTGCTTCAGACAGGGTGGGGGGTGGGGTAGGAGTGGTGGGTGTTACAAATAATGAAAATAAGCCATTTCTGGTCCGGGTTTTACCCAACTCCGGCAGCATGTGGCCCAGTGCTAGCCCACTTACAGCACATGTGGTGTGGATGCAGCTGCTGAGGCCACATCATTTGGCCCAGAATCAGGCCGTAATTCAAGGCCAACGCTGAGCCGACTCGGACAGTCTGGGCAGCCACACCACAACAATCTTTTAGTTATCTCTCTTTTTGGTTGCTATATATTTATACATTATTTTATGGAGCCAGAGCTGGTTGCTAGGAGACTGGTGACATGACTGCAAAGCCTCTAAATTTTTGCCATAATGCAAACGAATAAAATGACAACCAACGGATGCTTTGTTAAGTTTTAAGGCCATGACGTGATACACATACTGCATACATCGTTGCACACACACACACGCTGACTCTTTATTTCTCTCTCTCTCTCTCTCTCTCTCTCACTCTCTCTCTCACTCACACTCACACACACTGATTCTATCTAAACTATAGTTTCCCCAAGCGTCTACAGTAATGGAATCTCATGTACAGTGTCCAGCTGATCAATACGCACCAGTGGGTAGCACATACATTTATGCACAAATGTGTGTGCATGTACACACACACACACATACACACAGAGAGACACAGAGAGAGAGAGAGATATACATTAAAATAAATATGTGTACACTTATTCAGTCTCATGAATACATACGACTGAATGCATGCTTACATAAGCACATGCACACACACACACACACACACACACACACACACACACACACACACACACACACAGTCACGTGCACACACACGACATACACATAGTTTTATAATCTGTGTGTATTGGGTCATTACAACATTGCCATTCTGAGCCCTTAAGAGGGTTAAATACCCACCCTGGTATTGGCTGGGATTAAAGGGTTATTACACCAATAAATCACTGTAATGAAAACACAGGGTCAGCCAATTCTGGGGGAATTGGTATCTGCATGGGCCAATAATGAGTAAGTCCTTATCTAAACGTTTACTACTGCCCAGACATGGGGCACAAGTTAGCTTCATCAGCAACCTAAGAGATTTGCCCGAAAATAGTGTAGTGTTTGTCAAACTATGGGTCGGGTTCTAGAATGTGTCCAGGGCCTGTTTCTGGTGGGTCATTTTATGATAAGAGGACTAGAGGACTGATAAGAAGATTAGATAGGATAAAACATTAATGATCCCCATGGGGAAATTGTTGTGTTGCAGCAGCAAAATAATGATAGAATACCACAAAGATAAATAGCATTTAAAAAGAATTCAGGAAAAAGGGAGGTGGTGGTGTTAAAGATAATGTAGACAATTACACTAGCATGTATTAAGTACAAATGTATTAATGAAAAAAAAAATAATAATACAGCATTATGATGGTGTGTAAGATAACAGCACTAGAACATACTGAGAAAAAGAAAAAAAAAACACTGAAAAATGTGTATGATATGAGAATATACACATAATAAGAAATGCATACAGTATGAGATGCATAAAAAAATTCTAAAAAATGATTAAGATAAATGCTATATATCACACTGTACATATGTGGAGAAAGTGGCTGGGTGTGCAAATGTGCGTTGTAAAAAACTATTCACCTTATCAAATACATTTACATACCTCCTTGATAATAAACCTTCACTAATCGGATTAAAGATGCTTTGAAATGAACAGATACTTCATTAATCAGAATCATGTTTAAAAGGAAAAAGGCGCTTTTTGCAATGTTGGATCCGTTTATTATCTATTTAGTTTACAGGCTCTGAACTGGAATAAATTGCTGAACTCTAAATTATACGGAGCTTGGAGGCAATGTTCTCCAAAGATAACTGAACGTAATGAGATTTAAATTTTAATCAGGTTATCCGTAATCTGTAATGGATTACAATTTGAAAATAACCTTTAAAATCCAGATTCTATTGGGAAATCCTAATAGCCAGAACACTAGAGACCAGCTTCATCTTGCGGTCAAAACCCTGTAGAAACCTTGTATCTCTAAAAGACAGTTACTCAGGAAACTCCCATGTAGTTTTGACATTTTACAATGCTTTTTCATCATGGGTTGACTTTGGGATAGCACCAGCATCATGAAACATTTGATACACATGGGAGACAATGTTAGATATCAATTACTGTATAAAATGCACTAGAGGTACAAAGTATTTGCAAGGCACCACTGATGAGAAAGCCACTTCATACGAGGTAATGAGCAGATACACGCATATTACCTGATAGAAAATGAAAACCAGTTTATACCCACTAATTGTCCTGTCTTGTCTTAATTGAAGACATAATTTCATTTCAGTCAATTGATTGTGTTAGCTAGCAATTTGTAGATGAATATTAGAATTGATGAGAATTCCATGTTCAGGCGGACTACACTTATAATGCAGTTTAGGATGCAATTTTACTGCATCAGTCATAGAACAATTTGTATTAGAATGGACACATCTGGACAAAAATGACCAGATTCCTATATCTTCATGCACAGGCCCTATAATGGATGTACACATGAAATCAGATTACATTCTGTCCATAATCAAGAATTACTGTAAATGAAGACTTACTGACCTATTTCGACACTACTTGACTCTCCTAAAACGTAGGGTTGTGTATCGAGAACAATCTCATAAAACACTTCAACTCTAGCATGTTGCTAATTTGAAGCAGTACAGTGCTTTGGACTGCTTCAGCAAAGTTTGTACTGGATGCATTTGCTCAAAATACCGGCTCATCCTCATCCATTCAAGGTAACATGCCTTATCAAAATAAACAAGTTTAGTAGTGTGAATTTAGGGAAACGAATGAAATAGCAAGGCGACTTCTTGCCCATAATTCTATTATAATTTATATCCATAGATACTAATCAAGATGCAGCCCTGCTCCAGTAGTAGCGAGTTGTATCAAACTATCAATCCCTTCACAATAAGCCTATACCTTTTGGGAAAAAATGTTACCTGCTCAATTTAAAAATCCAACTGATTATACCATACAATATGTTACATTACATTTTTGTAAGCAAAGATTTTTAGTTAGCTAATAGTAATAATCCATAGTAAATAAAACACTGACTACGTTTATATGGACAGCAATAATCCGATTTTTGGTGCCAGGTCATGTCACCACCTGTACTCTATAGAAGGTGACATCACCTGGCACCAAAGACCAGCCAATAGCAGATTGCCAGTGCAGTACCCTACTTTTCACCATTAGATGTCAGGCTTCATCACAGATTTGGATTCGGGGTACAGTTACTCTTAAAGCAACGTCAAGCTCTACAGTGAAGTATGTCATGAAATGTTGAACACAAGCAATTGTCATGATGGCAAAAAATAGGAAAATAAGGCCCAGGTTGAAAATAACCAGAATCCTTTAAGCCAGATGTGTAGCAATTTAACACAGCTGAACTTCACATCCCCAAAATGGGGAGAGGGTAACTGCCCAGAAATAATGCATGGCTTGCCAGAATCCAGAAGCCTGGAGGACCCAAGGGGAGAGATGAGAGGAACCGCCTTCCCTCCCAGACAGTGGACCATGGCTGAGGGACAATCGGTGTTGAACATGCCAGGGTCTTTGGCCTGGCTCCAAGCTCGATCCAGGAGTCCTCTGAGTCCATCGATGCCACAGGAGGCAGAGGGAGATGGTCTGTGGTGGGATCTCTCCATGGGACGATTGTCTACAAGCCAACAACGTCCTTGTTTTCAGACAAAAAACAAGCCCCAGAACTTCATCATCCTTTCTAATTCTGTACAGTGTAGAAATCTGCCCCTCAAGCTTGGCAATGATTTGGTTTAGGCTCAAACAGCCTAAGCACTTAGGTGGAGAAAGCAGCGAGGACATAACTCAGTCCGAGGCTGAAGATAGTGGAAAAGTTTACAGCCACTGGCAGCAAGCCACTGAAAGTTAAAAGCGATAAAAGTGGAGTAAATGTAGGGTAAAATCAATAACACCAAAGAATAATAAAATTGTAAAAGAGTGAAAGAAAGAGTGAAAATAATAAAACAAACTTTAGAACTAATGCTTTGTAATGCTTGGTGGACAAGCATTGCACAGGATCACTATCTTACAGTCACTCACCATTACATCAGTGGAGTAGAGTATCAGTAAGAGTATCACTATCAGTAGCTACTAGGTAATATGAGCATTGGTATTGATAATATCAGCATCGATAAAAACATAACGATAAAGCCATAATGATACCCAACACCACTCAAAGGATTATCTAGACAATGAGGACAGTCAAGTTTTCCTGACAACAATGTGGAAGCTTGGCGACCACAGTACGATCAGCACTGAAAATGCGACCGCATTTATTTTTGGACCAAGTGAGCACACTGGCACTGTTGAAATTATGACTCTACCTCATATTTTATAGACCGACCACATTTTTGCCAGCTTCTGATGACTGTAAAAGGGCATGAATGAAAAAGCATTGTGACAAAAAAGAGAACTGTTATGTTCTCTCTCAGAGCTGTGTGTGTGTGTGTGGGGGGGGGGGGGGGGGAGCGAGTGCTTGGGTGAGGGTGCCTAGGGAGTGTGAGTGTTTTAGGGGTATGGGGTTTTTTAGCATACTGTGTCTGGTTTTCTGGTGTTGTTCTAGGTGAGATGTTTTGTTAAAGAACATCAAAGTCAAGTCTCTCTCAGAGCTTCTGTGTTTTTTTATTGTTGTTTTTTTAGCTCCAATAGAATCTAATGAGAGAATTATTCTTTCAGTGTTGGTAATCCCAGGTCCAGGGATGAAAGTTGACATCAGTCAGACTCCAGAACTTGTAAAATCAAACATTAATGGTGCATATGTTTTATGGTCGGTTCAGGAAACCTTTCTCAGAGACACTCCAGGGGCGAGGGTTGTCATTAATGGTGTGAAGACATAGCCTGGCCACTTACATGTAAAGATTTCCTTGTCAAGGAACAATGAACACTGAATGTCTAACATTCAAATAGCCATCACTTACAAAGTAATTTGTTGACCTCTAGCAATAAACCGTTTTAAAGCTCTGACACCAAAAAAATACATCAATGAACCTTCATTTGCATTTTGAATCAGTATTTCTGATTGTTGTGACCAAAAACATTTGACTTTAGATTAATGGCTAAATAAGGATACATCCAGGACTGATGTGAATTATGAGTGACATTATGATGTGACAAAGCTGCAATGATCTGCTTGTTTACGACCACTTCCATGACACTGGTGATTGGAGTAAAAGAGCACTGAGAGTTTGTGAAAATTGGCATCTATTTAATCTTTTTAATTTTTTTTATATCAACAATGTGGTGATGGGTCGAAATTCCAAACCTATGCAATATTTGCTGGCAAGTGTTGATTTTGCCCAAATCTTGCATATGTATAGTTGCAAATGGAGAGACTTGTTTTTGTTTGCAGGCAACATAAACTGACCATCTATTGATCATACAGTATCTGTTTGAGTAGCAGGGCCTTTATCAGGCCAAATAGATGGAGCTTGTTGACAAGGAGAAACAGAATCTATTACCATGTGCAAAATATATAAAAGTAATTTACAACATACAATAACCATGCTGTATGATGCATATTGGAGCATGCAGAATGTGAAAACTATCAACAAGCTTAATGACAATTTGAAGACCAAAGCTGTGTGTGTTTTCATGTCATAATGCACAGTATTAAGGGGATTTTTTTTACTTTTCCAGTTGGCATTTTTTTTCTAATGTCTACTTAAACCCAGAAATCAGCAATAGTTCTCAATGAATGCTTACATACTTAAATCCTAAAATGACAGCACCATTAACAAAATTTCACTTATTCATTTTTATAACTTTTACTGTTATGAAAACAAACTTCATATCTGATTCAAGAAACAAACACATTTATTCTAAGTGCTGAATAGCGAGTACATCCTTTATGTATGTGGCACTGCAAAGCTATATCACAATGCTTATGGTGGCCTGTTATACAAAGCTTTTCCAAAACGCTAAATCCTAAAACCATTTTAAAGCAACAGCACCACCTTACACCCAAATGTATTTCATACATTTGTCATGCACAAATACAACTACAGAATATATATTATTGAAAATATATATATTTGTATAAATATCGTTCAACAAGAGCCAAAGTGCTTGGCCAAGATTAAATACTCTGACTATTTTTCATGCACTTTATCACTACTGCTGGGTGGAGATCTTACATCTCGAGAGAGTAAGCTTTTTGGGGATTAGGACAAGAATGCTTATTTTCCCAACTGATGCCATGTACTAAAATTATGGATTTCATTTTGAATAACTTGAGTTAGATAAGAAGTTGAGAAGATTAGGTTTTGGGGCAGCCTACACAAGGTAACTGGAATATGTGTTTTAGCATATTATCCTGGATACACACACACACACACACACACACACACACACACACACACACAAACCCCCCCTACACACATTCATCTCTTCAGACAAGAAAGCAGAATGCAGGGTTGTCTGCACTGTAGTGTCCCAGGAGTAGGTCGGTTTTCTTCAGTTCCCTCCAGCAGCCACACTGGGCACCATAGACGAAATGCCAGTCCCTTTCCAGTTACTGGCCGACAGATGGAATATACTCTCCTGAGTGTGTTTACATGCACATTAATATTCCGAATATGAGCCTAATCCTGGTTGAGGTCTTAGTTGGAATATGGTGCTCACATGGAATGATCAGTAATCAGATTTTTCATATACCTGTATTCATTAGTGGCGTGTTATTTTGATGTTTGTGACCAAACCCAATAAGCGGGATATGGTGTTAATATGCCAGAATGTACCGGCTAATTTAACCATATCCCTGCTATATTCTGATTTTTCATATTCGGAATATGGGCTTATCCTGGCTATGTGCCAAGTTATAAACGGAATATCCAGAATATTAATGGAATATTAATGTGTATGTAAACACACTCAGTGTAGAGGATTGCACCACCAATCATCTGAGTGTTAGTCATGGTGAAAAGTCAGTCTCTATCTCATGGCCAACCTGAAGGGTCTTGAAATTTACTCGACACATCAATTCAAGCAAGTAGATTTACAAGGTTTAGACACAACAGCAGCAATATTCAAAATACAGTTCAGCTAGCCAAATATATATGACCAAAGTTGCTGTATGTTATCCACAATTTCTGTCTACACACCCACATCAACTCAAGCAACTAGTCACCTGAAGTCTGTTAATTTTCTATAGAAATGACCAAAATAAGAATGGGTTCATATTTTACTTCAATATTCAAGGATTTATTCTGTTCATATTTATTAGTTGCATGAGAGCTATCAAGAGTTACCATTAAGTCTATGCTGACCACCCATAAAATACTGGAGCTGGAGTTGATGGCGGTATGTACACACAGCAAGGGATGTCATCTCTAATTAATAAACAATTTAGGAATTAAGGAATTCCTTATACAAATCAATGTATGTATTTCTTTTCATAGTTATTGTAAAAATACAAAATTGTTAAGTGCTATAGGAGAATTTCAGTCAATTACCTACATCGAAGATATCAAATGAAGGAGATGGTCTTTGTGCTGAAAAGATGAGGTTAGAGGCCAGTTTCATGAAATCTTTGTAAGCTTAAAGAGATATTTTGACATTTTGAAATGTAGTCTGTTATTTTTCCTTTATCATGCACCTATTACCATATGCTAAAAAAGTATTTTATTGTTTATTTGTCTGTCGAGCTCTAAAAATGGCTTGTTAGCATTGTTAGCGTTTCTCATTGAAAGCCGTTTTTCAGGTACACTTATTTTTCTCACAGACACTGACTTTTGAATGACTTCATATGAATATGAATGACTTCATATGGGTGCACAAATTTGAAGACGAGACAAGGATAGTGATTATGCATTTAACAGCGAGGACCATCGTATACTACATGAATCATGTGATGGGATTCACCAACAGAGCCCCCAACACTCAAATCAATGCATGTCTGCACGCCTAGACTCTATGCAAATATTTTTTTCATATTCTCATGTTTTTCTCATCTCTTCTATATTTCATATATTTTTTGTTCATGTCATACATATTTCTTGTTCATTTCTCTCACTATGCTCCAACCACACAATTTCCTCACAGGGATCACTGAAGTTTTATCTTTTCTCACCTTAAATGACGAGTTTCTGGTGAGGATGGATATAGACATAACTTACTTACTCAGGCATTTCCTTTATTTTGGCGTTTATGTGTGTCTGTTAATCACCGAACCAAAGAGATTACGTTTCAGTGAGGAATGCTAACAATGCTAAGGAGCCATTTTTTAGGGGGAAAGCTGAAGGACAAATGTATAAACTCCCCTCCCTTCCCATGTGACTGTGTCTGGGGAAGTAACCAACTAAAATGTAAAAATGTAAAAATATCCCTTTAATTCAGGTATTGTCCATTGGTGATGCTCACGCCATTACATGTCTTCCTCTTCATATTTAGCGTCTCTATTGACCCCTGTCCAATCAGGTGAGGGAATAGGCGGGACTTCATGCTCGACGGGCGCGATTGGCAGATGCTGCCTCGGCTGTGGTTCGCTCCCTTATGCCCTTCGTCCTCCTCTTCCTCTTCCTCGGCGCTGGATGTGTTGCCATTGACATCTGAATCCAGTTCAGTTCCATTAAGTGGAGGACAACCGTCTGTGGAATATTCGATCTCCTCAACGCATGGAGGCTCGTCGTCTTCAAAACAACTACAGGAGAAGAGAAGAGAAGAGAAGTGAAGAGACGAGAAGAGAAGAGACGAGACGAGAAGAGAAGAGAAGAGAGAATGTTAACTTCGAACCAAATTGTTAAAATGAGTGGTGATTGTCTCCTCTGGGGTTTTGTTTTAGCAGAACACATACCACACATTAGCGGGTATATGTAGTACTCAAATGGAATAGAATAGAATAGAATAGAATCTCTATCTCTGTCCAACTCTATAAAAGTCAATGTGGCCCTGAGAAAGGCAACTTGATAGAAGAGAATAGAAGAGAATAGCATGTTAAAGTAATAATCCCCCACTTTTTCATATGAATAAATGTCCGTTTTGCTACTCTCTATTGCTGATTGATGCCATACAATAGTGATTCAACCTATAGCCAGTTCATGAAAGCTTTTAAATTTGCTGCTCTAAACATCTCTAAACTATGAGGACGTCCCTCTTTGGATGCCCTCATAGGTGGATTGGAGACGGATAAAATTGAAGTTGGCAACTGACCAACCCGGGACTGCCAGTCTCCAGATCTACTGATCCTCCTACAACTAAGAGATGGTGTAAGGAAAGGTAGCTAGCCAGCAAGGTTGGCTTTTGCTAAAAACAAACTATTTACATTTTGGGACATATGTGTGTAATTCCTCCGGCAAGAAAGTGAACACGAGCACAAATCACAGTTACAAGTACAGTATGAATGGAAGAGGAAAGAATAGGTGAACTACAGTATGAACAGCATAGAATAGATAAAGGTTGCTGTACTATATTGCCTTATTTGCAGGGTCCATCCTCCTCTTCACACAGAGTGACCTTGAGCTGGCCACAGTCACTTTGATTGACAGCTGACAGAAAGCCCCAGTAACCAGTAATCTGATTATACATGCACATTATGGGATGCTGTGTGTGTGTGTGTGTGTGTGTGTGTGTGTGTGTGTGTGCGCGCGTGTGTGTGTGTGTGTGTGAATCAAAGGGAGGGCATGTAGAGACACACTGGGACTCCATAGGGACGGAGAGGATGTGACACGCACACTGATCTACATCTTCCCATTGGTGAGTGAGAGAGAGAGAGAGGGAGAGAGGGTGAGAGAGAGAGAGAGATAGGAGAGAAAAAGAATGAGCAGGGAGTGAGAGAGACAGAAGAAGAGAAAGAGAGTGGGAGGATATGTCTAGCATGCTGATTACGACACCTCATTTGGGGTGTGTGTGTGTGTGTGTGTGTGTGTTCTCTGTGTGCCGTGAATGACAATGAAGCAGGACACCTTGTCTGCAGTGTGCAGTACATACACTGCAAATGCAGAATCTCTCGGCCCAATCTGTAATTGCTGTGTGGCACCCACTGTTGGCTTTGTTTACACAATGATTTATTGGATTGGATTGATAAGATTTTTTTTTTTTTAATTTGTCATCTGAGTTTCGATATTGGGACTGACAGGATGCAAAAGCTTATCTTGAGCTGGATTATGAGTTTAGAGCATTCCAAAAAGCTTATTTTCCTGTGTATCAGTTGAATAGGGCAAGGTGTGGCACTCTCCATACCTCACCCTAAGGGAGTCCAAATTTGATCCTGGAGTTTTAAGGTGCTAGGGAGAAGCACAGGAAAGACAGGGCAGAGAGAGGGGCCGGATTCGAACCCACGCCGCTGCAATTAGGACTTTAATTTATTTATTTATCCTTTATTTTACCAGGAAGTCCCATTGAGATCCCAAATCTCTTTTCCAAGGGAGACCTGGCCAAGAAATGGCAGCAGGGGGTTACACAATAAAACAGACAGTACAACAAAAGAAAAATATTAAAATATGTACAATAAAAAAGATCGCAATTCTGATCAGAAACAGGAGCGCATATCTTGCATAAGACTGTGGATAATTTGTTTGAACTGATTTAGGGGAATAAAATGGTCGCGCTGGAGCTTTGACTGGAGATTGTTCCAGGACCAGGGTGCAAAATAATCTAATGCCTTTTCACCAAAAAACTGTTCTGATTCTGGGAACTTTAAGGAGAATGCAGGATTGTGACTTAGCCTTAATGTTGAGCCCCTGTCCCGAGAAATGTAATGGATATCAGCGGCTTTGAAAGTTAGGATAGAGAATGACATTAGATGCAGGGACTTTGCCATACCTTAGGGTTGAGTGTTGATTTCCATCTACAAGTCCGGTCAGGTACAAGAATATACCCAAAATTTAGATGGTCATTTCTGGATTGCAGGGCAGCACGATAGCTCAGTTAAGACTGGACCCAGGTTCGATTCCCGGTCCTTTCTGTGTGGAGTTCGCATGTTCTCACCATGTTCCCCTGGGTTTCCCCCCCACAGTCCAAAGACATGGCAGTCAGTCAGATTTGAGACTCTACATTGCCCATAGATATGAATCGCAGTGTCTGTCTATCTGTGTTAACCTTGTGATGGACTGGCAATGGTGTCTTCCTGCCTTCCACCCAATGCATACTGGGATAGGCACCAGCCCAGCCTGACCCTGAATAGGAATAAGCAGGTTCCACAGTTTGAAGGCCTGCCAGCAATTAGTCTAACTGAGTAATTCATGTGGCAGTAGTGATTTCTACTTCTATTCTGGAGCTGGCAGGAGCTCAGTCTTCCCCACTCCATTTTTCGCAACCTGCTTCTCACATTTCCCAGCTCAGTCCTCTGTGTCTTTGTGTTGTACCCCATTAACCACCAAGTTTGGAGCACTGCCCTGGATTATTGTAACCTGCAAACACCTATGCACAATCCAGAATAGATTCTTCCTACTAGCCATTGAAAATAACTTCATCCAGATCTTTTTCTAACAAGTACCAAAGAAACAGTATCAAATAAAGTATTGCATTCAAAGGTTTTTCAGTCGGTTTCTGTATGGTACATTTTCACCTGGACTTTATAAATATGTATGGACATTGTAAATATGTATATATTTGATATGTGTATGCTATATTTTTTTTAAATTTGTATTATCGAATTGAGATTGTGGCTTTGACTACATCATGTGACTTGCAGGTGGCCTGATTGAGCGAATTGTTTAGTCTATTTAAGATGGCGAATATATGCCTTTTTCATTACTTTTGTGGTGCTATACAATAAAGTAGCAAAAAGGATCTAGAGTGTGCGGACTTTCTTTCTTAAATACTTTAGAACCGGAAAACCAGGAAAAATAGTTTTGCTCAGAAAATGCAAAAAATAACTTTTTCAGATTTTGGTGGTAGCAACTCCCATCTGTGTTCTTCACACAAACAATGTTCAGTAAAATCTAATTTCCATCCAAAACAAACTGATTATATTTCCTTTTCACAGGTTGGAAGCAAGGCATGATGGTATGCAAATGGTTTAATCAGAGATTGGTGGAGTGGTAGCGGGACACCGATGATAATGTTGATTTTCCTCTAGTGAAAATGACAGTTATGATCAACTTGATTTCCCTCTACACTTACTTTAACATGTCATCAGCAAAGATGAATGATAATAGTCCACATCAAACGCTGATAGCGAAAACAAACAAGTGCATCAACTGGCCCCTGGGGGTCCTTGTCCACGGTGTTTGATACAGGTTCGGTAATTGATGTCAATGTAGTTTCAAGCAGAACTTTTGCATCATCATACTCCAGTTAGAGCAATGAGGTCGACCAACCAGATGCTCTTGGATGTTCCGAGATCTAGGCACAAAAACAGAGGCGACCGAGCCTTTGCGGTGGCTGCCCCTAATCTCTGGAACAGCTTACCTATTCATATAAGAACTGCTCAGACCCCAGAAACCTTTAAGTCGCTGCTTAAGACCCACCTCTTCTCGTTGGCTTTTAATTCGAGTTGAGCTTGACACCTTGACTTCATCTTCTATTCTATAATTGTGCCCCAATTCTTTTATTATTATTATGTTTATTGTTTTCTTATATTCTTATGTGTTATTTACTCTTATATTTGTTTATTTTGGTAAGCCTGTTCAGCACTTTGGTCAACTGTGGTTGTTTTAAATGTGCTATACAAATAAACTTTGACTTGACTTGACTTCAATCAACACAGGAAGAGAATTTTATTCAAAATTCAAAAATGGGAATTTTTTTGCAACAAAATGTTTTCATTTTCAGGTTTGAATATGACAAAGGAAGAAAGGACTGAGAATGGAGGCCGTATCATTATTACATGAATTGTACTATCTATTTACAGTATATTAAATCAACAAAAAGTGACTTGAGTTGAATATGTTATTAAATTTAAGATCAGGATTGGTTACTTTCAATAAACACTGAGTAGACAAAACATTAGGGCAACCTGTTCTTTCTATGACATAGACTAATCAGGTGAATCCAGGTGAAAGCTGTGATCCCCTTATTGATTTCACTGATTAAATCCACTTCAGTCCTGAAAGGGAGATGGAGATGAAGGAGGAGATGGGTTAGAGACAGGGCTTTTTTTTTTAAACCTCTTGGCAATCAAGACATGGATTGTGCACAACAGTAGGAACAAGTTCCTAATATTTTGTACACCGAGTGTATTATACTAGTATAATAGTATATTACAAGTATATCTACAATCTGATTACAGAATTTTTGTCAACTGTAACAGACCTGCTACACTGTCCAACCCTGCTTGTGAGTGATTGATTGATGCGTTTGAATCATGTTGCTAATGCATAATACGTTTTCTGTTGTACCTGAGATGAGGCCAAAAACTATTTCCTTAATGTGAATCTAGAGGTATTTGACTCATTTTGGTGCCAAGATGCACTTCAGCGTTGCAACCAGATTCTGAGGTAAATTTCTGAATGTTTTAAATTATCACACAAACCTTTATATTATCATACATGATGACCTCGCAAACACGAAGAGCAGCTAGAATGGGCCTGAATCCTCTTAACTGGGAGAGAAAATATATGATTATAAGGATAAGCTCATGGAATTGAAATGAGTTTTGATGAAGTCCACCGTATGGCTTTTTTTCCACGAGGACAGATAAAACGTTGGTTGTGTCAAACCTTTGTAGCTAATGTTCATTCATTTTGATACCTGGGTGGCAATGGCGTAGTCGGCGTACAGATGCGGCCCGGTTTGAATCCTGGACCAACTGGGAAAATCCTGGAGGGCAAAGAGAATGAGAAATGGTCTCACTCCCTCAGCAACTTCGGCTGCAAAGCACTTAACCACAATTACTCCAGTGGAGCTGCTCAGTGGCCCGCACTAGAAGACTGTAATTACGCTGGGCAGCTACATGTGCAAATTTGTGTAAACGGTTGAATGTGACACTGGGCGTTACTGGAAAAAAGTATTGGGATATGGGTGTCAATCAGGTATGCAAGGTATATGGAACTTGCCATATAAAGCGAAGGCTGCGAAGCTAGTTCAGGCAGACAGCTCGAGTCACGCTGCTAGACATGACACACACTACTCATTGCAACTCATATCCAATGCCCCCCCTTGCATTAAGCGGTCTATTTAAGCGACCAAATGCACTTGCTCACTCTCTCTTGCATTGCCTATGCTGCTATTGCTGCTCACCATGCCAACATTTAAAATGTGTGTAAATGGTTGAATGTACACCGGGCGTTACTGGACAAATGTATTTGAATATGGGTGTCAATCGGGTATGTAATGTATACGGAACCTGCCGTATCTTAGCCTGAGTTCAAATTTGATCTTGTAGTTTTTATTCATTATAACAGTAGTAGTAGTAGTAGTAGTAGAGAACAGATCAATGAAAATCAATGAAATTTATTGGGAAACCATGTAAAAAAACATCAAATCAAGGGAGCATTCGGGACCAATGTTTCCTCTATCTAATAATTGAACACACAGACAAAATAATAAGTTCCTGTCTGTCATCAGTCATAGCTCTACTTTGTCACCAGCAACTTAGTCAATATAAGCAGGTTAGGAAGTTTTGGTGGCAAATGATATTACATGCAGCAAATTTGCCATAGCTTAGGGCTCAGTGAATGAATGCCTCTGCATGGGGTTCAGTGCTCTGGCTCAGGGGCACTCCCTGACATGTCTTTGACATGTCCTACATAGCTCTGCTCATATATATTGTAGTTCAATAGTTGAAGTAAAATCTCAGGGCAGAGCTAAGTTCATTCCATTCAGCACAGCAGGATGCAGCCCCTGGCAGACTGCCATGCTAGTTGAGAATCATAGTGCTAAGCAAGAGTTATAAAAGTGTATTTTCAAAGGCGTCGAGAAGCTCCTGTGGGTGTAATGAGAGAGAAACAGAGAAAGCGAGAGAGGCAGGGCGAGAAAGGGAAAGAGAGATAAAGGACTGAAACGCACACACAGAAAGTATTTGGTAGAGATACAGAGAAAGAGAGAGCATGCATGAGAAAGACAGAAATCCAGAGAGAGAACAAGAGAGAGTCAGTCAATGTCTTATGTGGCCGAGTGAGAGCGCAGAAGGCAAAGGCACTGGAGGCTCGGCCCTTAACTCCACACTCAGTCCCAGCTAAGGCTTTTAAAATATCTCTTCCTTTCACAAAGATCTCTTTTATATCCTTGGGTCTGCTTCCCGCAGAAGTTTCCCAGAGCTCAACTCTCAAGAGTTGTTCTGCTGCAATGAACTCATCCTAGAGAATAAAGTCTTAAGTTATACAAAAGTTGTCTATAGATAATTTGAGTCCAGTGTTATTTGAACAGACTTAAGGCAATGACAAAGAAGCCAACAGTAGCTCCTATTCACTTTTTTTCACTTTGTCATGGTTCTTTAGCTTTCTCTCTCTCTCCCTCCCTCTCTTTCTCGCTTGGGAAGGTTGCCGGGAAGGCTTGCTGGGAAAATGTGTGTCTCCCCTCCCTCAACAACTTCCACTGATGTGCTCTTGAGCAAGGCACTAAACCCCCTACTGCTCCAGAAGAAATGTGTGAAATTGTGGAACTGTATGAATGTGAAGCAGGGCAAAGAGCACGGTGCTTTGTCAATTTTCCCTTGATAAATAAAGGTTAACAAAATTCTCTTCCTTATTTCTCTAACCCTCCCCCTGTCATATGCCCCTTTCACGTTGTCCTGGTAATAGCTTCCATATTGGGAAACCGGTGCATTACAACTTCCTGTGGCAACTTTATTTTTGCGACTTATTGACAAACCAATCCAACAAAGACAACAAAAACAACAACATTTTAATGGTTACTAGCATTAGATACATAATGTAATAATGTTGTGCAAATGAGGTGAAGACTGCCAAGAGATGACAGTAGACGAGGAGAAACTGAAGCTAAAACTCTCCTTCATAATCGAAGAGGAAACTTTAGATGAAGAACTTGTAGCCTTTCTCTAGTTTAGATCCAGGAGTCAACAAAAGTAGTCTTTGTACTTCACCAATGTTAATTTTGGGCAGGCTGTGGAGCGATTTAGTGAAGGCCAGAGCTGGCAACGAGAAGTTGTAATGCACCTGTTTCTCAATGCGGAAGCTGTTACCATGGCGATGTGAAAAGGGCCTATTGGGGGATTATCAAATCCAAGAATGCCAAGTTGATACTTGTGTCCTTGTGGAGAAAGTTCTTCCCCAGTCGTCTTGGAGAGAACGATCTCCTCATGTAAGTAAGCACAGCGAAGCTTCCTTACAGTTTGAGATGGACTAGGTGATGGACTGCATGCCATGAATTAAAGACATAGCTGTTCACTTCCCCAACTGTTTCACTGGCTCTGTACTGTAGACCAGTGATTCTCAACCTTTTTCATACGAAGGACCCCTAATTAAGCGCATTAGGGCCACGGATCCCTATTTGATGACATTTTGTGTCTCGGACCCAAATCTGAGAATTTGTCCAGAATTCCATGACTATCTGTCCTGTAGGTAGAGAGATAACAGTGAAACTATGACCAAAACAGTCTTCCACATTCTCTACTTGTGTTAACTTCTTGTAAATGAAATAATGGTGAAGTTTAACAATTCATCAATTTTCTGGGGACCCCTTGGAACCCCATCAAGGACCCCTGGTGGTCCCCTGGACCCCACGTTGAGAACCACTGCTGTAGACTACAGCATGAGGAGTCGTTCTCACAATGAATCTTGGGGCTTCCCATCCGTTCTCGCTGGTCAAGTCACCATCTGATGCATACTTTGTCGGCAAGTAAATCTCCTTTCACCTCTGCCCCTCTTACCTTCCTCTCAAAATCAGATCCAGAGTCACATGTTGAGGGCCATGAAGTCTACACTCACTGCTGTCGAGGTCATTTTCATGTTATTAGCTGAAATGACACACATGGTTCATGGGAAGACAATCAAGTCCCATGACCCATGAGTCTATGACACCCAAAATTATTCATAGACTGGTTTCCCGCTGCCAGGCTGTCGTCATCCCGGGAGCGTTCGGTTTTTGCTCTCCGCCCTTTTCCCTTCTCTCCCCTTTCTTCCTTTCTCCCCTTTTCCTCTCACACCGTCTGTCCAAACTCCATTATTCTGTGTTTCTTGCTTTCGCATCTTTCTTTCATCCTCCATGTAATGCTCTGCTATGACTCGCCCCTCCCTTTTTGAATGTGTCTCTAGTTTATGCTGCGTTCGTATGATGTGGGAATACTTGTTGGAGCGACTCGAGGGTTCAAAGCATCAGCTTGGAAGTATTCATGAAAGTGATCCGCATACATATTTTTCTACACTCCTCTGCTTATTCCTTCTGTTTTAACTGTTCATCCTTTGAACCAAAGTTACTCTTAAAATGACTTTGTAGTGACATAAACTTGATCTTAAGAGTTCGTTTTTGATATATTGTCATTGAGACATTACTAGAAATGGGTTTTTAAACACCACTCCTCCAAGAGATATTCTGTTACTTCAGATTTTGTTGATGGTGGTTTTGTCTATCTATCTATCTATCTATCTATCTATCTATCTATCTCTTTTTGAAGCAGGCAAGCGAGACGACAACAACAATATACAACCCATCAAAACTGATCAATCGATCAATCCATTCCTGTCTTTCTCTTTCGGTGTGTCCCTTCCGTTGGCCTCCAGGTCCTGACATGGAAGCCAAGCCAGTGTTTACATCTCAGATCCTATTAACTCTGCTGTCAGAGAACATCAGTGCTAACCGATCAGCTGTGACGATATCATTAGCTCAGAGGCAGGGGAACAACACAAAAAAGCAAAAAAATAAATAAAATAACAACACATAAAACAACACGTAGCGGGAAACAAGGCACAGAATTTTCTATTAAGGCAGTAGGAGACCCGTGTGACTTCTAATCAACTGACTATTGGCAACATAAAGGGATGGTTTGTGGACTGAGTGGAGTGGACAGTTACATTAACATTTTTTAAGATTTAGCTGACGCCGTTATCCAGAGTGTCTTACAATGAGTACAACAGAAGAATAAGCTTCAATTCCAAGATCACCAAAATTTACAAGCAACCAATTGTAAGGAGCTGACACCCACAGGAGGAAATGGAAGCTTCCGCCAGGAAATAATCCCTCAAATACATGTTGCCTTACGAATTTTATTCAAAAAGGGAGTAAAGTTCGTAATACCAAATGAATTACAAATGTTTTACAATCAAAGTATAATCAGTGATATGCATGCCTTCTTTGGGTAGGTATCCAGAGACTTTCACCACCAGAAACGTTAAGTTAATTAAAATTGATTCACTGTTGAAATTAAGACTAAATATGCACATAGAGACAAAGTGTGCAAGTGGGTGTACTTACTATTTCAGCTGACTGTATGTTTAAGTGATTCAACCACCTTCTGTTGAACACATATTCACATATGGAACAATGTATGTTGAGCACATCCTCATTTTTTCATGATTGCAGCACATAAATGTTTATTTGCTTGTTTTTACTTTGGGGTGAAAGTTGTGCCAACTTAAAAAGCTGTTTTTTTTTTACAAAGGTTTGCCCAACTTATACAGTTACAATGGAGAGAGTTTGGACTAACTTAGAGGGAATCAATCAATGGCACACGGCGCTAAGCGCAGTCAAATGCACATGCGGGTGGATTTTTGGTAATTGCGTAGCCAGAGGAGCACAGTTTTCCTGCTTGAGGAATATATATCAAAGTCAAATTGGCCAACATATCATCCAGAAAAAGGGTTGGTAGGCCTTGGAATAGGATCTGTTCATGTGCGCATGGCTTGGTGAAGCCATAAAAATAGAACAGAAAATGACTGTGCCTTGCGTCATGCATAATCCTTGACACCAAAATTGCACTGTGCTGCTTGATGATCACTGACAAACCCCCCACCACCATGCCACCTCGCCGGCGTAAAGTCTCACCATCTGCCATGTGCCGTCATGAAAATACAGCCCAAAATGTCACGTTGAGACAACACTTACTCTGGAAGTTGAGTAAACGAAAAAAAAGCTGTCCAAGTATTTACTAATTTATTTTAAGCTGGGCAGCCTTTACAGTGTGGTGGAGTTTGTTTCTGCACAGGTTTAACATTTGCAAGACTTAACAAACTTTACTGCAACAGTTAGTCAGTGTCTTTTTGTCATTTTGTATCTTTTTGTCATTTTGTGTCTTGCCTCCGTAGTTGGACGTATTTCTGTTTGAAACAGGAAAAGTGATTCAGTACTTTGTACATAATCTTGAGCTGTGACAAATTCTTGATTCTTCAAAATGAATAAACTCCAGCGACCAGGACGCGAGCACGGTGTCTTAGGAAAACAAAACAGGGTTTTCACCGCTGTACCATGTTGTCACCTTGAAAGTTTTGAAGCTGCAGGTTTTATATGACAGGAAGGGCAGACGGGGGGTTGTTCAAAAATGTGTGATGTATTAGTGGTTGGAATTTATATGTACGCCTACTGGTACGCCATGAAGTAACCACTAAAATTACATCATTTTCAGGAAGCAAAAGAATGAGTAATGAGGAACGAGGTTTTGATAATTTGAAAAATACGAGAAAATAAAAATGTATTGTTGAACAGGTAGATGTTATGATATGGAGAATTAGCTAACAGGGTGAAAAAGTATTTTTTTTTGTTTCATTGTGACTTTAAAGGCATATTGGGTAGGATTTTGCTGCTTGTGGCTTGTAAACACAACTTTCAAAGTTGACCCCTCCTCCCTGCGGTTGCCAGAGCGGTAAAAACCAGTAAAAAAGTACAGTGAGGCAAAACACCAAGCAGAAAAGGCTTGTTCCAAAATGGTAGCTAGCTGCCAGCTCACGATACACACTAGCTCTGACCAGTTCCTCTGTATTAGAGTTCAGGACCGCTACCATAGCCAGCGAGGCTTTTAGATATAAAAGGATTTAGCAGTGGTTTTGGTTGCAGCCGGATACACCTGCTGCCAAAAGGTTGACGCCCAGAAACATCCCAAACATTCAGAAATAAGAAAATCCTGGCAACAGGCTAATCTTTTTAATATGTCATTTAACAAATCAACACCGACAGTTCACCATTTGAATACTATGGTAGCACACATCTACTGCTACATACAGTATTATCTAGCTAATGATAAATTATTTGAAGGCACATTTTCAACATTTGAGCATCCCTAACCGGCTCTTTAAGTCAAACCAAATCGACAAGCTGCCTTGGTCAGCAGCCAATCAAATAAAGCGGCTGGGTATATAATTATAATACAATTATATGGTCTAAGCCTTCCAATTATTTTAGGCATCAGCAGAACACACTAATAGTAAATTATATACCAGTAGAATTCATCATTTCAATACAATCCTATTACACTGTGGGGCATTTTAGTGTGTATCAGTGTACTGCCTTCAGAGAGTTAATCTTCACAAATAGAGCTGAATGTTTTAAGCCAATAACACAACAACAACATATACATATAAATCCTTATATTGATTGCTATTCGCCTTTAAACTGGAACACAGTCAAAGGGTTTTCTAGTCACATTAAGACCATAGCACAGTAGATAGTAAATAATGGTTAACTGATAAATGGACAATTTAACTGATTTGAACTGATGAGTCCAAGGGAACAATCGATGTTCATGCATAGGCTCAGTCTGCATGCTTGTCTGTCTCTGTTTGTCTATCTATCTAGATAATCTGTCTTTCTCCCTGTGCATCTGTCCATTCAGTTGTTGGTTACCTTGCAATGCCTATCAATATGTCACCCTTTCCAGCCTGGTCTCATGAAATTTTCTGAAATGAGCACAATGTTTTAAAATGCGAATGACGTGCTCCATACATGAAAAGTGGGAGAAATTTGTTGCCGCGGTGGAATATAAGGGTGTGGGAGTTGTAATAATTAGGAAACTTTTATTACATTAATGTACATGTTAATGTTTTATTATGTTAATGGAAAATTATTACATTTGCAGTTGTAACAACCTGCTGATATTTTGTGCAGATATTCAGTACCATTATTGGCATTTTAATGCCAAAAATGTTTCGATGTGATTTTCCGACCACTAGAGGGTGACAGAAACTGCAACACATTTGTAAATAAAGCACAGAAAAGCTACTGGACTACGGAGGCCCTTAAGGATAAACCGTGCATAAATGCTAATAGCTAAGTTAAACGTACCTACGGAGAAGTGTCGCTTGTTCCACAATGACAAGTGAAGAAGTAGGTAGCAAGTTTACTAGTTTAACAAGTTTACTCGCTCGCTTCATCGATTCCGCCATAACGAGAATTTTTTTCAAGAATGGAAGGGGGTGAGGCCAGCTTTTAAACCGCGAGGGAGGAGACAAGCCAGTTTTAAAAAAATGAAAAGCTAGTGAAAGGGCCAGGAGGAGCTTCGAGTTGGTCCGGATGTGTGGATATTGGTTTATATCATTATGTCTCAAGGAAATCTCCACATAGCACACATTAGTTTCAGGATTGGTTATAAAATGTGAAGTCATCCATAATGTCCTCCGTGTAGATACTGAGAAGTCATTTTGGCTGTCCTGAATGCCGTTCTCAACTATGATAGCTAACAGAGATCTAGTGGACAACCCCAAGGCTCCCCGGAGGAGGAGATAAGAGAACAAAAGTTTTCTCTCACCTGTAGATCTTCCAGCAACCACTTATGTCAAATAAGCCATGAATGGCGGAAGTAAACTAGGCTGTTACAGCTGGCTACAGCGATACAAATATTGTAGATGTTACTGACATGCCATTCCTATGACTACACAACGTAGTGAATCCCGAATAATAACTGTAGGATTTCCAGCAGTAACAATAGGGTTTCACTAATAATAATAATGAGAAGAAGAAGAAGAAAACACTTGTGTGGAATGTGATCAAAATGTCTCACTAAAATTAATTCAGGGTAAGGACAACCAGTGTAGGATTGATCAACTCTACAATATGTAATCAATCAAACTGCATCCTATCCATCATATCAATGGTGGATGACAATGACTGGACCAGATCAGATTTTTTTTAAAGATCATTTTTTGGGCATTTTCACCTTTATTAGATGGTGCAAAGTAGAGAGACAGGAAAGCCTTAGACCACTGAGCTACCAGGAACCGCCACCCACCCCCCTCCCTTGACATGGCATCCAACCTGGTGTTTACATTTCAGATCCTATTAGCTCAGTTGTCAGGGGGTGACCAATCAGCTGTGACCGCATCAGCCGTGACCAATCAGCTGTGACGGCATCATTAGCTCGGAAGCAGGGGAAACAACACAAGACACAAAACAGCACAACAGCTCAGGTGGAGAACAAATTTGTAGATCTTCTTTTAAGGCAATAGAAGACAAGTGGGAAGAAAGTAAGAACATGAGCAGGGTTAGATCAATATATGTGTATGATGCAGTTTGATTTATTACATACAGTATTTACTGTAGAATTGATCAATACTACACTGGTTGTCTGTGGGAAAACCTTAAAGGAATAGTTCACCCAAAAATTAAAATTCGGTCATTATCTACTCATTCTCATGCCAGTACAAATTCAGGTTAGTGTTTTTTCTTCATACAACTTACCTGGAGTTCTCCAGGTTCGCTGCTGGAGGAGTTTCTTCCAGTGTATGGGGAGCTGGACGTTCTGCTTCAAAAAGGGCAATAAATGTCCATAAAATTACTCCATAAAGCTTCTGACGCCTGACGATCGCTCTATGAGTCGAAAAAAACGTAATTTGATCCATTATTTCATGAAAATCCGAGTCGATCGCCATTGCATGTACTTACTAGTAATTTTATGGACATTTATTGCCTAAAATTTCTGCTTCAAAAAGGGCAATAAATGTCCATAAAATTACTCCATAAAGCTTGTGTCGTATAATCAAAGTCTTCTGACGCCTGGCGATCGCTCTGTGAGTCGAAAAAAACGTAATTTGATCCATTATTTCATGAAAATCCGAAAATCGACATTGCATGTATTTCCGCATTACCAAACCTCACGAGGCCACCGTGGCCGCGCAAGGTTTGTGTGTGCGATAGTGCACGACCTCCATCTCATGAGGTTTGGTAATGCGAAAGTACATGCAATGGCGATCGACTCGGATTTTCATGAAATAATGGATCAAATTACGTTTTTTTCGACTCATAGAGCGATCGTCAGGCGTCAGAAGCTTTATGGTAATTTATAGTAATTTTATGGACATTTATTGCCCTTTTTGAAGCAGAACGTCCAGCTCCCCATTCACTGGAAGAAACTCCTCCAGCAGCGAGCCTGGAGAACTCCAGGTAAGTTGTATGAAGAAAAAACACTCACCCGAGTTTGTACTGGCATGAGAATGAGTAGATAATGACCGAATTTTAATTTTTGGGTGAACTATTCCTTTAACCTTGTATCTCTAGTCTAATCTTATTCGGGGCTGTCTAGACTGTTTTATCAAAGAGCAGAAAAAGATGCCGCAAAATGACACAATACAAAGCAATAATACATTTGTTTTGCATACATCACATTCAACACAGATTTTGCTGTTCTGCATTTGGATTGGAGTAATTTAGAGCCAGTCATAGCTGAATTCTTACACTGAAATGCAAAAGGCTGGAAAGAAAGTCTGACACTAAAAACATATCTGACTACATGAGGAAAAAATGACAATTTCGTTGAATATAGTCTTAATCTATGCAAATACTTATGGCACCCTAAAATAGGGGTTCTGTGTATAAAAACATATTTTAAAATACCCTAACCATAAAGCTGAAATTCTGCATTTTAATGTCAACATTTTTCAAATTAAGTCCTGCATCCGCTTCAAGGGGCAGAAAATCGTTGCTGTACAACTGTTATGGGCTGAAACTTTCAACTGTGTTGCACTTCAAGCCACACTCCAATCAGGAGTCTTTAACCTCATAATCATTGTTTCATTTGATGTCCAAACTTATGGTAGTAAAAAGCCAAAACATCATATTGTCTAAATATTATGGAACTGCTTTTTCAATGAAGTTACTCTATATTTAGACTTGTAATAACCACAATTATGCTGCAGTCCAATGACCAAAAAGCATAGAGCTCTCTCTCTCTCTCACGCACCCCCAAACACACACACACACACAGAAGCACGAGCAAACACACACATGCACTTACAATCTTGAACAATCACATCACATTTACTACATAAATTACTCACATCCATTTGAAAAAAAAGAGTTTTTCACAAATCACTGCAATTTTTCTGCAATGAACTATTCTGATCAAACCACTTGTCAGCAAGCAGACTGACCAATTTTGTCATTTGACTCACACTCCTACACACACACACACACACACAGTTGCAATAGCTTCCCAGTATGTGTTATTAACACAGCAATCAGGACCACACAATGAAATGTAATGGGATTATTTATCAAGACCAAATGAAGTGAATGTGTAATGGGATTATATTTGTCTGACAGTCAAGCCAGCCCTGTGGTCCCTATCAGCTATCACTCAGATCTGTGGAAAGACAATATTACAACTGCTACACTGTAGGCCATACACATTACAGAGGCAGAGGGACAGATAATTAGATGAGAAATCCCCATCACTGTGGGGTACATGCCATGACCACATACCTCCATCATTGGAGTGTATAGGGCAATATACAGCAGAGACAGCAATACTGATAAATAGATAGGGCACTTATAGCAGAGAGCCAGAGAAATAGATAACATCCCTCATTTATTCAGCCCTGTGGTCCCTTATATTCTGTGTACAAAGCACTTAGTTGCATCCCTTTTGTACAGCCTATCCCAGCATGTGATGGACAGCAAAGTGGAAAATATGAAAAATATTCACAGTATGGTGTAGTAAAAATTCATATTAACACAGCCTTGATAAAGATATTTATGACCTGATTTGATAAAATGATGCAGGTAGCAGCTATGGATGACTATGAATGTCGTCTGAACTTTCATTCTGGTGCTATATTTACACTGGTTTTCAACATTGGTGCAGACTGCCGTATCAACATCTATTCAATGTCAAAATGTTATTTAACCTGTCTTCTTTCATCTCCATCTCCCCCTCATGACAGAAGTGGATTTATTAGATGAGTTCAACAAGGAAGCAAATAAAAAAAGCTTTCATCTGGATTCACCTGGTTATTCTTTTATTAAGAGAGCAGGTGGTAATAGTACTTGGCATAGTCAGTGTAAATCAGTGCATCAGCTGTCACACAGATGCACTGATAAATAATACAACTTTAAATAGAGGCTTTGCAGTTGCATCACAAATCTAGCAACCGTCTGGCTCCATTGGAGGTCCATTGGAGAATTGGCTGCGAGCAAATAATGCCTATATTAAAAAAAGGAGATAGGCTACATATAATAATTGCTGTGGTAGGTCAATTCAGTATGAGTAAAAGTGAATAGTGTTATAAGATTTGTCTTCAAATGTAGGTTACTGTGACAAAGTACAGTAAACTGTCTTGTCTTTAGCCCTAGTTGCTAGCTACTCCGAAACACTCGGAGTTGTAGCTTGAGAAAAGTCAGCTCAGTTAACCTGAACTAACTGTTGGTTTTTGGCTTTGTTAGCTAGCTAGCAGGCTAATTTAGCAAAGCAACTGATGTTAATGTTAACATGCAGCTACCAGTACTAGATATGTTAGCTAGTGTAGCCTACTAATCAGATGTGTTTACATGCAACAGGTGATGTGATACTGATGTTAGCTGCTATTGGCTAGCTAACAAGCTGACATTATTTAAACACAAAATCAAGCAGATGTATCAGTGAAGAAATGATCTGAGGACCTCCAATATGGCTGCCAGAGGGTGCGTTACGTCACCTAAAAGTCCTCTATGCTGCAAACAAGAAAAAATGGCCACAGTTCTACAACTAGAGCCACAGGAGTAACATAAACAAGCATAGTTAGGCCAAGCGTGGAGACCTATCTCTACACATGACCACATTTTCTCCTCCTTTCTCCTGTTCCTTATTTCTTTCACTCTTATCTTTCTCCCTGAATTCCTTCCTTCCTTCTTTCCTTCCTTTTTCTTGCATTATTTTTTCCCCTCAATTTCTTCTCAAATTACACTGAAATACGAAGTGAAACATGACAACCTCTGCATTCTCACAGATATTATGTTTAGACCTAATGATGTATGAAAAATCGTACTAATAGCTAGACATCTATTAGTACAATTTCTCATTTTCCAGAAGAGTTTCTTAATGCATTGAGACCAAAGATGAGACACTGGCCTGTTTCTGTTGGGTCCATAGATATATATTATTATGTACGACATAAACTATATCAGGTAATCATTATTGTTGTAAGTTGCGAGTGATCCATTAAAATGTAAAATAAGAATGAAAAAGGCCCATGATCACGCAGGACAGACGAAGAGGAAAAGAAAGAGAGAGAGAGAAGGAGAGAGCTGGCTAGTCACACATCAATATCATGGCAATAAATATTCCAACCATAGCATGTAATTATCAGAAAATGACAAGAAATCAGTTTTGGATGTTCTTTCACTCACATTTAAATGATGGATGACATTTTATGAATAATAGTGCTTAGCTGTTCTGACGATGGTGCAGCACACTTAGAACAAGTAATGTGTAGAAAGAGTGGGAGGAGAGGAAGGAGGAAAGAAAGGAAGGATGGAAAAAGGTTGGATGAAAAAGGAAGAAAGAGGAGAAAATGTGGTAGCATGTAGAAATTAATAAAAAAAAAACAATGGGAATAAATGGAAGGAAGGCAAGAAGGAACAGGAGGAAAGTGAGTGAGAAATAAGGGAAGAAACAGGGAGAAAGGTAGGGCTGAAAGGCGGAGGGAAGGAGAAACCAGAAAGAAAGCAAAAGGTGAAACAATGAAGGAAGGAAGGGCCAGGAAGAAGGGAAGGGGTGAAGTTAGGAAGGAAGAATGAAGAAACGAAGAAAGTAACCGGAAAAAAGCCAAGAGTGACAGAAGGATAGAAGTAAGGAAGGAATGGATTAAAATATTGGAAGAAAAGGAGGGAAGGAAGGAAAGATGGAAGGACCTGAAAAAAAGCCAGGAGTGAAGGAAGGAAGGAAGGAGAAAATGTGTAATATTATACTGAACAAAAATATAAACGCAACACTTTTGTTTTTGCTCCCATTTTTCATGAGTTGAAATAAAAGATCGAAGACTTTTTCTATGCACACAAAAGGCTTATTTCTCTCAAATTTTGTTCACAAATTTGTTTAAATCCGTGTTAGTGAGCACTTCCCCTTTGCCAAGATAATCCATCCACTTGACAGGTGTAGCATATCAAGATGCTGATTAAACAGCATGATTATTGCACAGGTGTGCCTTGGGCTGGTCACAATAAAAGGCCACTCTAAAATGTGCAGTTTTTAATCACACAACACAATGCCACAGATGTCGCAAGTTTTGAGGGAGCATGCAATTGGCATGCTGACTGCAGGAATGTCCACCAGAGCTGTTGCCCGTGAATTGAATGTTCATTTCACTACCATAAGCCGTCTCCAATGTTGTTTCCAAGAATTTGGCAGTACATCCAACCGGCTTCACAACCGCAGACCACGTGTAACCACGCCAGCCCAGGACCTCCACATCCGGCTTCTTCACCTGATCATCTGAGACCAGCCACCCGGACAGCTGATGCAACAGTTGGTTTGCAAAACCAAAGAATTTCTGCACAAACTGTCAGAAACCGTCTCAGGGAAGCTCATCTGCGTGCTCGTCGTCCTCACCAGGGTCTTGACCTGACTGCAGTTCGTCGTCGTAACCGACTTGAGTGGGCAAATGCTCACCTTCGATGGCGTCTGACACTTTGGAGAAGTGTTCTCTTCACAGATGAATCCCGGTTTTCACTGTACCGGGCAGATGGCAGACAGCATGTATGGCGTCGTGTGGGCGAGCGGTTTGCTGATGTCAACGTTGTGAACAGAGTGCCCCATGGTGGCGGTGGGGTTATGGTATGGGCAGGCATAAGCTACGGACAACGAACACAGGTGCATTTTATTGATGGCAATTTGAATGCACAGAGATACCGTGACGAGATCCTGAGGCCCATTGTCGTTCCATTCATCCACCGCCATCACCTCATGTTGCAGCATGATAATGCACGGCCCCATGTTGCAAGGATATGTACACAATTCCTGGAAGCTGAAAACATCCCAGTTCTTGCACGGCCTGCATACTCACCAGACATGTCACCCATTGAGCATGTTTGGGATGCTCTGGATCAGCGTGTGTGACAGCTTGTTCCGATTCCTGCCAATATCCAGCAACTTCGCACAGCCATTGAAGAGGAGTGGACCAACACTCCACAGGCCACAATCAACAACCTGATCAACTCTATGTGAAGGAGATGTGTCGCACTGCATGAGGCAAATGGTGGTCACACCAGATACTGACTGGTTTTCAAAAAATGCATATCTGTAGCCCTAGTCATGTGAGATCCATAGTTCAGTGCCTGATAAATGTCTTTTTTCAAGATAAAACTGCACATTTTAGAGTGGCCTTTTATTGTGACCAGCCCAAGGCACACCTGTGCAATAATCATGCTGTTTAATCAGCATCTTGATATGCCACGCCTGTCAGGTGGATGGATTATCTTGGCAAAGGGGAAGTGCTCACTAACACGGATTTAAACAAATTTGTGAACAAAATTTGAGAGAAATAAGCCTTTTGTGTCCATAGAAAAAGTCTTAGATCTTTTATTTCAACTCATGAAAAATGGGAGCAAAAACAAAAGTGTTGCGTTTATATTTTTGTTCAGTGTAGAAATTGATTCAAAATATGGGGGAAAGGGAGGGAAGGAAGGAACAAAGAAGAAAACTTGGGAGAAGAATTTGATTAATAATTAAACAATAAATAAACTGGAAGATAAAGAAGGAAGGAAAAAAAAGAAGCTAAATCTGGAGTGTGTATTCAGGTGAAAAGACCTCCCCAGATCTTCTGTTGTCAGTGTTCACTGAGGAGATTGAATGGGACTGTGAAAATCAATAGAAGCCATTCAGCTCCACTTTAGAAGCACACATCAATCACTGAGGAAAGGGAACCACACCACAGCATATCTGGGCAAGAACCATGAGGTGTGTGTGTGTGTGTGTGTGTGTGTGTGCGTGTGTGTGTGTGTGTGTGTGTGTGTGTGTGTGTGTGTGTGTGTGTGTGTGTGTGTGTGGTCAAAGGCCAGTGCTCATGTCTTTGTGATGCTGTATACTGCACTGTAACAGGTGTTAAACTTATTTTCTGAGGTATAGCTCGGAAAAAAAGCTTCATATATTGAAACTGTACCAAACAATTTCAGAACATTGCTCTTTGATTCTGAGGGACTGACATCAAAACCTGATGTTCACTGTTGATGTAATCTGTAATCTGTTCATCGTATTCGATGATACCTCCAAATCTCAACCTCTCTTGGCCCAGTCTTGCTGTCCTCCTCTCCCCAGCAACATCCATGTTGCCCAGTAGCCTGGCAGTGTTCAAGCGATGTCAGTGTGGAGCAGCAAGTTCCCACCTCTGCTACCTGGTAGTTGATTACATTCACCTGGTATCCCAGGTCTCATTCAGCCCCCGATTACACCAGCTGAATGTAATTAACTAGCTGGTAGGATAGAAAACCAGCAAGGCTGTGGTACTCGAGGATCAGGCTTGAGAACAACTAATCTAATCAATCCTAATCTTAACCCTGAACCTAAATCCTACTCCTGAACTAACCATAACCCTTACCCTACCCTAAATTTAATCCTAACCCACAGAATTTAAATGGATAGAACGGTCCTTCCACTGTTTGCTATGGTAAAGAGTAGTACAGCATAAAACGGTGACTATGGAATTTTAAAGACGAGATGAAATGAAAAATGCCTTTTTAACCCTTTTAGATCACATCCCCGGTCATACTGTGCACCTATTTAACAATATATGCCAAAAAAAATACCAAAAATCAATTTCATTGTATTCTTATATCAAAATTCAATCATGTTTTCTTCCTGTAAAACAAAATATGCCGTGTGCTTACATAAGCATGCCCGTAACTAATTTCAACCAATAATATCATGACATCCACCCATCAATCAATCTTCAACTTTTAGCGCACAGAGCTAAGAGGCTAAGATTCATTAGTTAGCTAGCTAGCAACAGCACACCCACTTTTCAACGTTCAAATCAAATTCCTCCCAACGTTATGTCCCGCCTGTCTTTCCTGTTTCACTCGGAAATACGTCACGATACGGAAGTTAGATACTCTCGAAATGCCGTTTCATCTCGACTTTAAGGGTTAGTTGCTATGGTGACAACATAAATCTGGGCAATAAGGCCGTAAAGTCTGTCACACTTGCTTGAGAAATGTGTAGATGTGTCTGTTGCGTGAGTGCTTAGCAAACTGTCAAAACTCAACTGAAAGCTGGCGTTAGCAACAAGGTTAGCGTAGCATTATCAAAGATTGTGCTTCTCTCACTCTTCTCGTCAAAATATATTAGTATATTAGCATCCTCAAACAGGTACCTTTAACTTAATATAGCCCCTTAAATGCTATAAACTAACGTAGCTTAACCTACCTTTAGTGGAGAAGAAAAGTTAAAAGTGTTCGCTAACTTTAAACAGCTAACGGACATCGGCAGAAACAGATTAACTCAACTATAAACACTTCTCCTCTCAGCGACTTGCCCTAAATCGGTTTATACAGAAGCTAGCCCAACAGTACACATAAAAATGGCCGTTCTGACCATCCAGGAATGTTGATTCGTTCTATCCATTCAAGTTCTGTGTCCTAACCCTAAACCCAGTTCCTAACCCTAGGAAGCAGCAAAATGTCCTCACTTTGGCGGGTTGTCTTAATTTTTTAAATTCCTGTGAGGACATTTGGTCTTTGTAAATATAGAAATATAAGAACACACACACAGACACACAATTATACGTGTGTATGTGCACACATAGACACATACACACACTCCAAAGCCACACCAAAATGGCATCTTACTTGTGTGACTTGTGGTCCAGGACGTTGTGGTCCAGGTCGATGTGGTTAATGAGTTTCCTGCTGTAAAGTGCCGTCACGTCTCTTCCCACAGAGAGCAGACTGTGGCAGAACTTCACTCCCATCTCCTCTAACTCCCTGGTGCCTGTCTGCAAGCCCTGGACACACACACACACACACACACACACACATAAAAAGTTTAATTTAATTTGTTTTGTCTCAGAGGGGAACAGGACAGAAGACTGTCTGCAAGTTCTTGATATGCTTGCGCATGCACACACACACACACACACACGTTTATATACAGTTTTATAATTTCAGTCCAGAGCAATTGATAATAAGTATAACTAGGTCTGGGTGAAAAAAATTAATAGACTATCAAATTATATTGAAATGCATCGTGACCCATAGTATTGAAATCAAATCGTATCATGAGTTCTTTGACAATATCCACAAGAAACATTATACAGAAGCCTAATACAGTTTATTGGTTACTTTTTAACTTTTTAAAATTTGATTCCATTCTTTGTTGCAGTTATAGATTGGGCTCACAACGCTGTATCACTCTCCTCTGCTTTCTTTTTTCGAGTATCCCTCGTTTCCTCTTTTTACTTTGGGTTCATCTTTTTCCCTCCCTCCCTTTATCTGTCCATCCATGCAACACCCTATTCCTTCCTCTCAGTTTACCCTTCCATTTAATGCGCTGTTGCACTCTGCTTATTGTTATTCTCATTCTCTCCCTCTAGCGCCCATCCCTCCCTTTCTTTCTCTCGCTGTTTCTCTTTTTATACTTTTCATACTTTGTCTCCATCCAGCGCCCTATTACTATCTCTCTCTCTCCTTCCATCTCAAGCTTTTGTCATCTCTCCCTCTTCCTCTCCAGATAAGTGGCATACAGCTCCATGGCCTGAATGCAAAATGACTCAGAGAGCGCTGTGTGTGTGTGTGTGTGTGTGTGTGTGGCTGAGTGTGTGTTTGGTGTCTCCATAGATGCACTATTTCCCACGAGACTCCTAAAGTATCGACCAAATCAGCTACATCGATGTGTGGTGGGAGGGAGTGTGTGTGTGTGTGTGTGTGTGTGTGCGCCTATGCATGCATGTGTGTGTACATGTGTTCATTATGTGTGGGTGAGTGTGAGAGAGATGGGTGTTCAATAATTTAGAGCGTAGGAAAGGTTTACATGTGCAGCATGTATAGAGATCCTGCTGTTTGCCTTGGAAACAAAATCAATGTCTGTGCTGTGTGTGTGTGTGCGCACTGTGTGTGTGTAGTCAAGGCCAATGCTAGCAATTCCAATTACCTCTCCTTGTCCTCTTCCTCTCCTAAGCTTTTCCCTCTCCTCTTGTATTTATTCCTTCTTTCTTCCTCTGCTATGCCAGCTATTAACACATTACAGTAAAAATGTTACAGTTACCAATACAAAAAAAAACAAAAAAACATGTTACTTTTCACCTCCTCTAAATATCATTGAAGTTGAATTATAATGTATAATGATAGTAAGGTTGACTCTCTCTGAGTGGAAGTATTCCCTCTACTTTGATGAGAAATGGTAGAAAAGTTGTCTTTCTCTGGGTGGAAGTGTTCCCACTACTTTGATTTTATCCAGTAAAAGGACGACAAGAACACTGGACATCAATGCTATTTGTTTCCTGACCATTCAAAGGAGAGGAAACTGACTTATTCTGATTTTAGAAGAGAAGATACAGTCTGCCAGTAAGTCGTTGAAGTCATGTAACATGTAGTTCCAAATTACTGCTCCCATGGAGTAAAAAGTAAAGTATTACTTTTGAAATGAGTAACGACTAATGAGTATTATGTTAATGTCTTGAACCCAACACTGTGCCTGCTTGGCCTCCTTTCCTAGGCATCAGCTCTACTCTCAACTGCTTTCATCTCCCCTACGGCCTCCCCCCCTCCCCCCCATCCCCTCTTCTCTCCTCCATCACCCCCTTTCCCACCTCTGCTCCTGCATCCAAACGCTAAATCTATCTATACAGTAAAATGCCAAGCAATTATGCCATTTTCTGTCCCCGTTTCCACACGTTCAAACTGACATTCACACACACGCATCCACATCCATTGGAAACGCGAAGCGTGCAAAATGTGCTGCTGGAAAAATAAGCTAAAAAGGATAAGCACAGTAAAAAAATAAAAATAAAAAAAAAAACATACATGGTGAAAGGTCAGCTAGCAATGTGTAAATAAATGTCCAAGATTACAGATGTATTTTGATATAATTTTTTTTTCATACAGATGTGTTAAAAAAGGCTATTACCACGTTTGGTTATTTTTCAACATATCTGCGTGCAACTAATTAGGAGCAATACATTCTATGTTAATTCAACACAGTTTAATTTAAGAGTGTTAATGAATTCCTTAAGTGTTGACCCATGAGAAGGCCAGTGACACATTTTGTGTGCTGATCCACAGTGTGAAGGAAAATTCCACCCACTGATACTCTGTTACACTGTTATATGTCATCAATCCCAATATGGTGAGGAAGTGTTGTAATTTACTTTTTTGTATTACTCACTTTCCCGCAACCTGCCATGTCTACTTCCCCTACAGTTAGTTATTTCCTACATTTCCCAGAATGCCTTTTGACAACCCCCAGAGAAGGGGTGTGAACTTGTTGCATTCAACTGTGGGTTACACATGTAGGTAGAGAGAGCAACAGCGGAACAAGAGGTTTTCCAGTCGAGGAGAAGTGACAGTCACGCCCCTTCCTCAAAACACAGCGGCTGATTATCAAGTCCAAGAATGCCAAGTTGATGGACTTCTCCCTGTATGATTGTTGAACGTTGGTGCAAAATGGTGAGTCTAGAAAGAAGCCCTTGTTTAATTCTGAGGGACTGACACCAAAACCTGACGTTTACTGTTGATGTTTTAGATAGTTGAATAATTTTTTAAACTCTATTCTAGCTGCGCTGGAAATATCTCAACATCACGTCACATCTATGTGACATATATTTGTCCAGTTATCCATGGAGATAAGACAAATACACCACCCAACCACAAAATGGACCCAAAAATGCATGGTACATCACCACAAGCTGTTTTTCCCACTGCGCAGCCAAGGGCATCACTAGGCAAATTCAGGTCATGCAGTCAGTCAGTCAGTCAGGTAAGGCTTAGTGAGATGTCGCTTCGTGAGATGGCCTCTAGAGGGCGTCTCTGACTAAGAGATGGCCTGTCGCCTATGGGCTAAATGCCAAATTCAGTCCCATACTGATAATGCCATATTGGATTTCACACAGAGCCACACTCTTCGCCATCAATTTACAGACATCTACATCTTCTGCTGTCCTGCAAACCTTAACGGTAGGTAACGTTAATACCTGTGATATGTGATGTTGGTGGAATAGGTAAACAATAAACATGGAATAGGTCATTAAACCGATAAATGTGTCACACTAGCCGAGCATTGCTCCCACACACACCGAGCCCCATTCTCTGCCGTTAATTTACATACATCCATGTCTTCCATTGCCCTATAAACTTTAACGTTAGGTAACGTTACCTGTGGTATCTAAGTGACGTTAGTGGAATTATTTAACCGATAACCGTGTCGTAATGCTTCAGTGCATTGAACTGAATTGAACATACGCGCCGTGGGTCTGTACAGGATCTGTGCTTGTTTACTTTGAAATACTGAACGGCACCACCCTGTAATCCATTGTATGCCTGAATTCTGTTCAGCACACAGACAACCCTGTAAACTAACCATATTGTGCACTACAGCATGCAAAGTTTAAAAAAATTCAACATGCTGCATATCATTTTCAACACACAACTTTAAACAATACTGAAGCTTAAAGGCTGACCTCTGTCTAGTGTCCCATTTTAAGTTCTAATTTCTGGTCTGTGTCCTGCCAAAGCACTCATTCAAACAACATCCTGGCATTGAACCCATCGTGTCCATCTGTGTAGTGGTCCTTTTGTTCTGTGTGTTTGGTGTACTACTCACTTTGCTCTGATGATGGCCTAAGGCCAAAAGCTCAGCATTACATTTCTATGTATTACAAGGCAGTGTGCATGGAGTCTTTTTGTTCTATTTAGTGTTAAAATAATCTTTAAAAAGGGCACTTTTCCCTAAATTATATTAATATGTAATGTAATCTAAAATTTACAGGTATGCCTATAAAATGGAATGCAAACTAGAATTAAACAACACTGAAGTATCAAATTTGACCCTACCCAAATAGTTTCTTTGTTTAGCACGATAGTTTCCATTTCCATTTTCCAGCAACTAAGTAAAAACTAGGTTTTCATGCAAGATAAGAAAGCACTCAATAAGTATTTCTGGATTATGCCACTTGGTTTGCACAAGTGACATAATAGCATCCATATAGTGGAAATATAGGCCTATAAATGTATGTATGTATGTATGTAAACCTTTATTTATTCAGGGAGGGCCATTGAGAGCAAGCTCCCTTTTTAAGGACGCCCTGATTACAGCACAAGATATATAAACACATTACAAACATTACAGCACAATATAAAATCACATGAAAATCACAGGTTCACAGGTGCACAAGACTATGAGAAGCATGTGCAATCCCCACATAATGCATCCACTAAAAGCGCCCTGAACTTCTCTATAGAGACAAATCAGTCCAGTTTAAGAGAGTCCTGCAGCCTATTCCATCTATTAGGAGCGTAAAAACTGAAAACGGTCTTTCCTGCCTCACTGTTCATACGTGGGGTGTCTAATCTAATGTGTGTCTGCGAGTGAGTATGACACCCTGTAGCACTGAAACTCAAGAGCGAAGACAAATACAGTGGAAGCTTGCCAGACAAAGCTTTGTAAACAAACAAAAGACAATGTTGCTCTCTTCGAATGGTAAGGGAGGGCCAACACACTTTTTCATATAAGATACAGTGATGAGTGAGAAACCCATCACCAGTAATAAAATAAATAATAATAATGCATTTTATTTGTATTGCACTTTTCATTCATAGTGAATCTCAAAGTGCTACAGAGTTAAAAACATAAAAATGAAAACAAAGAAAAAAAAGAGATCGCTAACAAAAGTTAACACGAAAAAGCCTTCCTGAATAAAAAGGTTTTTAGGCCTGTCTTAAAAGAGTCCAGGGTCTGCGCTGCCCTTAGATGGTTAGGAAGGCTGTTCCACAAGCGTGGTGCAGCTGAGCAGAAGGCCCGATCCCCCATGGTGCGGAGCTTGGTACTGGGGGCCCGGAGGAGCAGGCTGTTGGTAGATCTGAGAGTGCGGGTGGAGGTTTGTGGGGTAATCAGTTCTTGTAGGTAGGGAGGCGCATGTCTGTTAATGCATTTGTAGGTGAGTAGCAGGACTTTGTAGTCGACCCTGAAGGAGACAGGGAGCCAGTGCAATGAAAACAGAGTTGGTGTTATGTGTTTGTGTTTTCGCACTCTCATCAGGATCCTGGCAGCGCTGTTCTGGATATACTGGAGCTTCTGGATGAAAATAAATGACGTCCAATAAATTCTAATAAAACGCAGAGCACTATGAAATACCACATCAAGAGGCTTCAAGGTAGTAGGCGAGGCATGCATATACAGGACATCACCATAGTCAAAAACAGACATTATTGTCGACTGCACAATGGTCTTTCTACTGATAGCAGAAAAACAGGACTTGTTTCTGTACAAGAATCCAATCTTTCCCCTCAGCTTTTTGGTTAGGTGTTCCACATGGGTCTGAAATGAAAGCCTACTGTCTAGCCAAACGCCCAAATATTTATAAGAATCAACAATTTCAATTTGCACACCCTGCAGAGTATGAATACCTATACTGGCATCAGTCCCATGAGACCTCGAAAACAACATATATTTTGTCTCGTCAGAGTTCAAGACAAGCTTGTGGCCAATAAGAGACATCTGAAACGCGTCAAAAGCAGACTGCAGATTCGCAGTGGCCATTCTAAGTGTGGCCAGTAGCATACAGGATTGTGTCATCTGCATAATAATGGACGTCACAATGTGGAGAGGAGGGTACCATGTTGTTAACATATAGAGTAAATAAAAGTGGACCCAAAATAGACCCCTGTGGGACACCTTTACCAATTACAAGTGAGCTGGATCTAAAACTGTCAGCAACAACAGCCTGTGTTCTCCCTGAGAGATAATTAAAAAACCAGTTGACTGTGAGCTCGTCCAATCCTATGGAGGATAGCTTGTTTATTAAAATATTGTGATCCACTGTATCAAATGCCTTTGAAAGGTCGATGAAAAGTGCGACACAGTGCTGACGGTTATCAAGACAGTTAACAATATTGTTTACTACGAGTGTTGCTGCTGTAACCGTACTATGCCCTGGTCTGAACCCAGATTGTTGTGGTTGAAGAATGTTCTATGCCTCCAGGAAAGCCCGTAACTGATAATTAATTAAGGATTCAAGGATTTTGACTAAGCAGCATAGTTTTGATATTGGACGATAGTTATTTAAGTCACTCGTATTACCACCTTTAAGCAACGGAACAACCTGTGCAGCTTTCCTTACAGTGGGGATTTTACCAGAGATAAATGTTAGATTGAATATATGAGCGAGCGGGGAGGCAATTATATGAGCACTGAGACGCAGGAGATAAGGATCAAGATCATCCTCACCCTTTGACTTCTTTGTGCTTAAGTGCGTAAGTGCATTAAAAACTTCAATTTGACTTACAGGTCTAAGCGAAAATCTGTTATCAGAGAGGCAAGAATTGGATGAGTTCTCAGTTACCAGACTAGGAGATTGGTTTATTGGAACTATATTGGCAGACAGTCTATCAAATAGATGGCCAGAGGTTACGAAATGATGGTTAAAAGCCTCACACATATCTATTTTGTTTAAAATTAGATCATTTTCACTGCCAATCTGTGGAGGGAGAGAGGAGGTAGGCCTGGTTTTTAGTGAATTCATAGTTTTCCAAAAACTGTCTGCATCTCCGTGGGAGCTCGCAAGAGAGGACAAGTAATGATCAGATTTAGCTTTTCTGATCATGCTGATGCACCTATTCCGCAGTTGCCTGAAGTGCAACCAGTCTGTTGGATTGTCAGTATATCTGGCTTTCAACCAGGCCAAATCTCTGACATGAAGGGCTTCGGTAAACCCTGTAGAAAACCAGGGATTGGAACGATTTTTTTTTCTAAAATTCTTGTAGGGGGCATGTTTCTTGGTAAGAGAATTAAAAATATAAGAAAACTGATCAAAAGATTTTTCTAAATCTGCATGAAATAAGTCATGTAAAAAACCCTGTTCAACAAAATTTGTAAAATTACATTTACGATAACACGCGCTTTAGATTTATGTCCTTTTGACCATTCTAACACATGCGATTGGGCAGTGATCACTAATGTCTTGTGCAAAAACACCACTGTATGGGTATTTGAGTGGTCTATTTGTTAGTATAAGGTCAATTAAAGTGGATTTAGCCTGATTTTTTGCATTTGGTCTCGTGGGAAAAGAAATCAATTGAGATAAATGTAATTCTAGGCACAGTTCTTTTAGCCTAGAAGAGTTCCCGGATAACCAATCCAAGTTTCAGAAGAGGCATATGATGACATTAGTTTGCCTATTTCCTCCAAGGCCATATTTGTTGCAGAAGGAGGACGGTAAATGCCAATAACTGTAAAGTGAACATCACCCCCCCAGGCAGATATCTAAAACAATATATTCAAATTTCTAAGGTACCGAGGAAGCTGCAAGTTCACATGCAGCTAAATGTTCTTTAACATAAATCAATACCCCTCCCCCTTTCGATTTCCTATCCATTCTAAATAGCTTGTAACCATCAATAGCTACGTCTGAGTTAGAAACGTTCCCCGTAAGCCAAGATTCTGTCAGGACAAATATGTCAGGGGAGGCATCATCAATCAACACATGAACAAAATCCAGTTTAGGTAACAGACTCCTAATATTTAAGTGCAACAGTTTTAAACCATGACGTGACTGAAAGTCATGCGGTGAACTTAAGTCAGCTGTATTTATAACGGTAGGGGTAGACCTAGTCTCAGTAGATTGAGTGAGATTGTTGGATATGACAGAGATAGGATGGACGGGAGGAGGACCAGACTCAGCCAGAGAGATAGAGGGCTGTGACATGGCAGAGTGTTCAGCAGGACCCAGAGAGAGATGCTCATCATAGTGGATGGGAGAGGTTTCTAGAGCGGGGTCATGCTGAGGTCAGTATCAAATATAAATGGTAAAAGGTATAAATGACCTTCAGACTTTGCTTATACTTTCAATAAAATTTTAAACTTTCTCATTTGTGTCTGTTCCATTCCTTTCATTTTATTTATATGGCATTTAAGTTATAAAATAAACATGAGCACATGGTTAAATTGCTCAGTTTTATGTACAGTTTCACAAAATGTCTGTTTAGAAAGCCTGAAAAGATTTTGTAACTTAAATTATCCTACAGGTGACCAAATAACCTATAATAACCTATAGGTCCACACCATTCTTTGTTCTACTTTCCCTAGGCCTATTAGGCCACAGCGTCCACAATTGGTCCACAATTATTATTATTAGGCTCATTCATTCATTCATTTATTCATTTGTTGCAATTAATGATAATTCTATTTGGGATAGTTTAATAAGTAGGCAAATAAGATGTATTTATAAAGCACATTTAAAAACAACGAAAGGTAACCAAATTGCTGTAAAACAGAGCTGTACATTATAACATTGATAAGCCTAACTTTGGTACAAACTGTGATCAATTAATTTTAAAAAATCATAACTGTTGTTTTGTATTTTACTCATAGTGGCATAGTGTAGTCGAGTGTAGGATTTGAAGCTAAGCCTGAAAGTTTACAAAGCCAATTCATAGTCAGGGTATCTTTGTGATAGCTGGCTTCACAAAACCTAATAATGACATTCATGGGGTCTCACGAAGGCAGTTATCAACTGGCTCTGTCAACCCAGGATTTTCCAATCCAGCATGAGAGCATTCACAGAAAAGGGGCGGGGTTTGTAACAAATAGCCAATCACACGCAACATGAACAGATCCAGAGCAGCGTATTTAAGATCAGACAAAATAAAATGAAACTTTATCGATCCCCGTGGTGAAAGTAGGTCGTTGCAGGGGCAAAAAGTAATATGATTCAGATAAATAATAAAATAATCAAACAATAAAAGCAAGAGACTATAAATAATTGTGGGATTATGTAAACATATGCTGCCAACAATTTCACCACATTAAGTAGACTGTAAAAGTGGGTATGGGAAGGAAATGGATTACTAACATTTGCGTTCTTCTCTGTCGAAACAAACTACTATAATGAATAAATATGAGCAATACAAAAACATTATTACTCAATTCTCAATTCTAGAGAGGATTGCAGAAGGAAAACTGCAGACAGTGTAAATAAATAGGCTTATCACTGCCCTGCCATTAAGGCACAGTGGTCAAACTTTGCATTGATACAATATTGTGTCGTCACATCGAGGCTGTGAAAAATATTTCATATTCACAAAGTCTGCCATGTTCCCCAGGGCTGCAGTGATGGAATATGAGTGCAATCTGTTGCACCAATCACTCTCGGGACTCCTATGAAAGAATTTCAGCGCACTTAATATGCAACAGTAAATTTCATTCATTATTAATCACTATAGTCCACCAGTGTAAGCTACCTGCTTTGTTAGAAGCCCTAATTTAAAGAGTGGGTGAATGACCTGGAAACGCTGCAAATATGTATTTTATCTCTGATCTAATAAATCATCATGGAAAACAAAGTGGTTCTGCTGGTCTCTAAACACTGTTGCCTACAAACAGCCCTTTTCACAATCAGTTATTTCAATAGTCTCATTCATTAAAATGCAATTTTTCTGTTCATGTTGCGTTTTGTAAACAAAGGCCATTAAAAATCAGTCCAAGGGACCCTCTAGGAATGATGCTGCCATTTTTCCAGAGAGCTGATTGGTGAGGAGGCGGGCTTTGAACATAACCTCCTCTGGAGCAGGTTAGGTGTTCAGCCTAAGTTACCATGGTGACCTACCCCGCTGAAAAGTGAGCCCTCCATGAGACAGAGTTAAACCCAAAGTTAGCGCGTTAACCCACTAATCCTGCTTTGTGAGTCCGGCCTCTGGCTTTTTGTCACTTTCATCTTGTAATCCGGTAAAAAAAAAATCTCTCTCTTTTTGTGCCTCTGAGGAGAATCTTTTGCCTCGCTGGAACTGGGGATATTTTGGGTACACCAAAGCTACATTAAAAGAGATACATGGTAGTAGATATGGGTATATTTCAGAACCAAAATAAACATGCAGAGAAACCCAACTGTAGAATTCACTACAGATCTGATGCACATTGCATGAAACCATGAGGTTGATCTGTACAGCATATGTTGGTCAGTAATGTAAACGCTAATGTGGCTTTAATAAGCCCCCGCTGTGAGAGGAAACACTGAAACATTAATGAGATGGGAGATGGGAGGAGGTGGATTTGCTTTCTCTCTTTCTCTCTCTCTCTCTCACACACACACACTCACACATACTCTCTCTCTCTACCCTCTCCCCCTCTGTTTCGTCAGCTTTGATGAACAATTTAATAAGAAATGGACTCGTGGCACTGTTCACATACACAGCTCAGCAGGACACACACACACACACAGGCACACACACTGATGTAAACAGACCTACACATACATTGATGCAGACACATGTATTGCATACACATCTACATACAAACACACCTGTCCATGGCCAATCTTCTAGTAAGAGTAAGCCCCTGATTTCAGCGTTAATTCAAACCAATCAAGATTTTCTGGAAACTGTGGTCACTGTTTTATTTTGTCACGTTTGACTGCTGACTCGCTATACAGAGTAAATCCAGATTACAGGTAGTCATTATTGTGTTTTAACCAGTAGAGTAAATCCAGATTACAGTTGGTTAGTGACCATTGTGTCTAAACCAGCACAGTGAATCCAGATTATGGTTAGTTAGTTACTATTGTGTTTTAACCAGCAGCGTAAATCCAGATTACAATAGTTACTACTGTGTTTTAACCATCAGATTAAATCCAGATTACAGTTAGTTACTACATGTGTTTTACCCATCAGATTAAATCCAGATTACAGTTAGTTACTATTGTGTTTTACCCATTAGATTAAATCCATATTACAGTTAGTTACTACTGTGTTTACCCAGCAGATTAAATCCAGATTACAGTTAGTTACTACTGTGTTTTACCCAGCAGATTAAATCCAGATTAGAGTTAATTAGTTACTATTGTGTTTTACCCATCAGATTAAATCCATATTACAGTTAGTTACTATTGTGTTTTACCCATTAGATTAAATCCAGATTACAGTTAGTAACTATTGTGTTTTACCCAGCAGATTAAATCCAGATTACAGTTAGTTACTATTGTGTTTTACCCAGCAGATTAAATCCAGATTACAGTTAGTTACTATTGTGTTTTACCCATCAAATTAAATCCAGATTACAGTTAGTTACTATTGTGTTTTACCCATCAGATTAAATCCAGATTACAGTTAGTTACTATTGTGTTTTACCCATCAAATTAAATCCAGATTACAGTTAGTTACTATTGTGTTTTACCCATCAGATTAAATCCATATTACAGTTAGTTACTACTGTGTTTTACCCAGCAGATTAAATCCATATTACAGTTAGTTACTATTGTGTTTTACCCATTAGATTAAATCCAGATTACAGTTAGTAACTATTGTGTTTTACCCAGCAGATTAAATCCAGATTACAGTTAGTTACTATTGTGTTTTACCCAGCAGATTAAATCCAGATTACAGTTAGTTACTACTGTGTTTACCCAGCAGATTAAATCCAGATTACAGTTAGTTACTACTGTGTTTTACCCAGCAGATTAAATCCAGATTAGAGTTAATTAGTTACTATTGTGTTTTACCCATCAGATTAAATCCATATTACAGTTAGTTACTATTGTGTTTTACCCATTAGATTAAATCCAGATTACAGTTAGTAACTATTGTGTTTTACCCAGCAGATTAAATCCAGATTACAGTTAGTTACTATTGTGTTTTACCCAGCAGATTAAATCCAGATTACAGTTAGTTACTATTGTGTTTTACCCATCAAATTAAATCCAGATTACAGTTAGTTACTATTGTGTTTTACCCATCAGATTAAATCCATATTACAGTTAGTTACTACTGTGTTTTACCCAGCAGATTAAATCCATATTACAGTTAGTTACTATTGTGTTTTACCCATTAGATTAAATCCAGATTACAGTTAGTAACTATTGTGTTTTACCCAGCAGATTAAATCCAGATTACAGTTAGTTACTATTGTGTTTTACCCATCAAATTAAATCCAGATTACAGTTAGTTACTATTGTGTTTTACCCATCAGATTAAATCCATATTACAGTTAGTTACTACTGTGTTTTACCCAGCAGATTAAATCCATATTACAGTTAGTTACTATTGTGTTTTACCCATCAGATTAAATCCAGATTACAGTTAGTTACTACTGTGTTTTACCCAGCAGATTAAATCCAGATTAGAGTTAGTTACTATTGTGTTTTACCCAGCAGATTAAATCCAGATTACAGTTAGTTACTACTGTGTTTTACCCATCAAATTAAATCCAGATTACAGTTAGTTACTATTGTGTTTTACCCATCAGATTAAATCCAGATTACAGTTAGTTACTACTGTGTTTTACCCAGCAGATTAAATCCAGATTAGAGTTAGTTACTATTGTGTTTTACCCAGCAGATTAAATCCAGATTACAGTTAGTTACTACTGTGTTTTACCCATCAAATTAAATCCAGATTACAGTTAGTTACTACTGTGTTTTACCCATCAAATTAAATCCATATTACAGTTAGTTACTATTGTGTTTTACCCAGCAGATTAAATCCAGATTACAGTTAGTTAGTTACTATTGTGTTTCACCCAGCAGATTAAATCCATATTATAGTTACCCAGACACCTGACAGGAACTAAGAAGAAACAGCATATTACTTCCATTGTTAGCTTCACTTCATTGGCTACCAGTGTAATTTAGGATTGATTTTAAAACTACATATTATATTTGGACTAGTGCCTGTCTCTGTCTCTGAGTTTTTAACCCCTTATGAGATCCTCGGGTAGCGCTCTTTTGGTTCTTCCACAGTCCAAACTGAAGACTAAATTCTATCTAAATAGTCTATTAATTAATATAATATAGTATAGTGTATATACTAAGTATGATGGAGCTTTCTAGACTCTGGAACAACCTGCCAACTCAGTGTTCTCCTATAAAACGTTATAGGACACTTAATGCTTTCATTTCAATTAAGGTCCATATTTTGTTTTTATTGTTACTTTAATTATTCTGTGCTTGTGCCCATTAGTATTTTATTCTTTTTCCCTCTTTATTTATTGTTTGTATTTTTCATTCATTGCTTACATTTTTTATTTATCTTGTAAAGCACTTTGTAACTCTGTTTTGATATGTGCTCTACAATTAAAGGTTATAAATAAAGGTTTTAATTGGTGACTGAAGGCTGTGTGATCAGCCTGGGACTTAATTAGACTCTGAGACAGAGAGAGAGAGAGAGAGAGAGAGAGAGAGAGAGAGAGACACATCAAGGAGTAGTCACGTTGATGGGATTTCATACATAGATTGCAACTTGCATGATGATCTTATGTATCCACACACACACACACACACCTTGTATATTCCCTGGTCGCAACCGTTGTAAGTACTCTCCATGGTATAACTTCTCAGTACACCCATCTCTCTCCATACAACCACCCTGGCTGTGGCCGAACGAGACTTCTCCACCTGACGAGTTAAAATTAGAAATTAATTAATTTCATTTTTCTATTATATCATTTGTTTTTCAGCTTTAAGAAATGTAAAAAATAAAGTAATTAAATGAATTAAAGAGTAACTAAACCCCACCCAAATCTGTGGTGAAGCCTGACACCTAATGGTGAAAAGTAGGGTACTGAACTGGTCATCTGCTATTGGTTGGTCTTTGGTGCCAGGTGATGTCACCCTCTATAGAGTACAACAGGTGGTGACATCACCTGGCACAAAGACCAGCCAATAGCAGATGGCCAGTGCAGTACCCTTACTCTTTAAAAACAGTTTAAGAAATGAAAAATTAATGAAAAGTAAGTAAAAGTAAATACATACAGTATAATTAGAATTATATTCTAAATATTCAAAAGAGGTAAAAACACGGTAGAATTATGATGATGATGAAATGGTGATAATTATGATGATGATGATGATGATGATGATGATGATGATGTTGCTGATGATAAGCTTGATTTGGGGTCTTTTGGTGTGATTTTTTAAAATTCCTTACCAAAGGAAAGTGACACAAATACATATGTATTTGAGATGCTAAATATTAGTGCTGAAATGATAAGTCGATTAATTGATTAGTCGATTGACAGAAAATTAATCAGTTATAATTGTGATAATCAATTCATAATTTTAGTCATTTATCTGAAGTAAAAGTACTAAATATTTGCTGGTTGCAGCTTCAGAAAAGCTTCACAAAAGATTTGCTTGCTTTTGTTTGTTTCATATCATTATAAAATGAATACTTTGTTTTGGGGGTTTTTTGGCTGCTGGTCAGACTAATTACCAGATAGTTGCAGCTGTTGAAAGAAAAGGCCGGAGCGATGCGATCCAAGGTCTTCGGGATTGTCTGGAGAGTAAGAGAGAGAGAGAGAGAGAGAGAGAGAGAGAGAGAGAGAGAGAGAGAGAGAGAGAGAGAGAGAAAAGCAAATCCACCTCAGACCTCAGAGACATTGACAACCCACAGCAGAAGCACTAGCTGATATTTGTCCAGTGGTTTCTATGGTTTCAGAGCTTAAGCAGCAAGTGCTGGGAGTGCAGCATTGAGAGGCTGGGAGTAGACCACACAGCATTTCAAGTTGAGCCCTCTGTGAATGGATTGCCTCTGTGTGTGTGTATCTGTATGTGTGTGTGTGTGTGTGTGTGTGTGTGTTTTTTTGTGTTACCCTATATCCAGGGTCCTCTTTCAGTCCTACAGTGTCAACAGCAGTGCCTGACTGCCAGAGAGTCTCCTTAACACTGCAGCCATAGAGAAAGACATTCTTCTTTCTAGAGTGACCGTGGTAATCACAGAAAACCTGGCAGAAAGACATAAGGAAAGAGACAGAGAGAGCGAGAGTCAGTAACAACAAATCAACATACGATTTGAGAAAAAAAGTAAAGAACTGTTTTTAAAGCCGGGGTAGGCAATTTTACTATTTTGGTAATATGTATGTGATGCTATTTTCATTGGCAGCTGGAGACACCGGCCCTCTTATTTGATGTTAATAGACATGACAAACATATTACATTGTCACATATGCAGAATATAGCTGTAACATTCCCATGTTGTGTTGTAAAAGTAAAGTGTAAAAGCCCCTGGATGTGAAAAGGTTAATGCATCCTTTTTATAAGTGCATGTGCTTTTTGCCTTACGTCAGTCTACAGCAACAGTCGGGAGTTAATTTCATGAATTAGCCTGAAAAACAATCTGAACACTCTGATTTGGAACAATTAAATAAGCCAATCAAGGTCAATTCATTACAGGTCTTTCACATTAAAGCCTCATTACATTAGGGTTTCACCAAGAGACACACACACACACACAGCACTCACAGCATACACATTTGCTCAGCCACACATGCTCACACAACACACACATGCTCACACAACACACACACACACACACAGCACTCAGCATACGCATTTGCAGAGCCACACATGCACACACAACACTCACACACACACACACGTTTCAGCTTTCTATTGTTGAATAATGGAGTGCAGGTATTGTGAGTGATAATTGGAATAATCAGGCATTAATTTAGCTGTTAATTAGGTTTGAAAACTTCTCTAATTGTCCGATGTTGCAGCTGGAACCTCATTCATTCTCTGGTTTTAAAAAAAAAACCTCCAGGAAATAAGATCAGTGTGATAGCTGGGAATGCCTCGGATTAGAATTAGATGGAAATACAGAGAGGACGGATGAATAGAAGGAAGTTAGGAAGGAATGAAGGGAGGAAGGGAGGGAGGAGGAAAGAAAGGAAAAGAGGGATATAGGAAGGAAAGGATGAAGGAAATAAAGAAGCAAATAAGGAAAAATGAAAGAAAGAATGACAGTGATGGGCATAATGATAGACAGAAAGAAAGAAAGAAAGAAAGAAAGAAAGAAAGAAAGAAAGAAAGAAAGAAAAAAGTATATTTCTCTTTAAGAAGAAAAAATAAAGAGAAAAAATAAGGAATAACAGGATGATGGACAGATAAAAGGCAGGCAAAAAGAAAGAAAGAAAGAAAGAAAGACAAAAGATATCTCAATTATCAGGGGTCCAAGCATCGCAGGTCCTGTTTTTCTTTTTTTTTCTGACTTAAAGGTCCCATATTATTTATTTTTCATGATTTTGTTTTCAAATCTACTATGGCTCATGATAAGGATAATTAATAATAATAATGATTAATAATTAAAAGTTGAATTAGTTGAGTGAGTTTGAATGAAATTTGGCAATTTAATGCAAATTGCGTCATCTGAGGCATTTGTGTGTTTGCCCCATGGGCTTCAAACCCGCTACTGGCCACTTGCGGCTATATTCTCATTTGATGTTATCTTTTCTCCTCACCTGTGGAGTTCGTCCTATACTGTTGAGGTAGTAGAGAAAGCCCTTGGTGTGGTAGATGGTTGGACTGAGGACTGGGTCAGGTTTACACCACTGACGATTCAGATCTTCACCATTCAGATCACAGCGATGCCTGGGGATTGACAGACCAACAGAGTGAGGATATTTGAATTATAAATGTTAAAGCTGCACTAGGCTTTTTATGTAACTACATTATGATTTTGTAAAAATACAACTGTCTTATCTTATCAGCCTAAATCACAAACTGCAACAGAGAAGAGCATTCCATCCCAACTAATTGAGATGCTGTAGACCCATATTTGGCCAGATGCAATTCTGGTGTCAGGTATGATGGGAAATCTTCTCCACCCACAAGAGATGCCAAATTGAAACATAAGAGTGAAATCCAAACTGTCTCCTAAGCAGCACAGAGTGAGTGTTCTGTTCAGAGAAAGCTGTGCTCACCAACAATCTTTTGCCTCTCTTGTCCCTGTGGTATGCTTTGGCATAAAGTGATCACAGACCAGCCAGGATTTCTGGGTATTGAAGTTCAAAATTTTCAGTTTCCTCTTGCTGCCATAGCTGCCAACGTGCAAAGTTGCCTAGTGCAGATTTAAATGTTAAAAGAATACTTTTTTGGGGGACATTGGCCCATTGGTCAACTAAGCTATTAAAAGCTGAAAATATTGACACCATGGCAGAACAATATTCCCCAGTGGATTGTTGGCTCCGGTGCTCAATGCTAACACTTTAGCATACACTATGTTGAGTGACATTAGGCTCCATGCTAACACTTTAGCATACACTATGTTGAGTGATAGTAGGCTCCATGCTAACACTTTGGCATAGACTATGTTGAGTGACATTAGGCTCCATGCTAACACTTTAGCATACACTATGTTGAGTGATAGTAGGCTCCATGCTAACACTTTAGCATACACTATGTTGAGTGATAGTAGGCTCCATGCTAACACTTTAGCATACACTATGTTGATAGTTGACTCCATGCTAACACTTTAGCATACACTATGTTGAGTGACATTAGGCTCCATCCTAACACTTTAGCATACACTATGTTGAGTAATAGTAGGCTCCATGCTAACACTTTAGCATACACTATGTTGATAGTTGACTCCATGCTAACACTTTAGCATACACTATGTTGAGTGATATTAGTCTCCATGCTAACACTTTAGCATACACTATGTTGAGTGATAGTAGGCTCCATGCTAACACTTTAGCAAACACTATGTTGAGTGACAGTAGGCTCCATGCTAACACTTTAGCATACACTATGTTGATAGTTGACTCCATGCTAACACTTTAGCATACACTATGTTGAGTGATAGTAGGCTCCATGCTAACACTTTAGCATACACTATGTTGAGTGACAGTAGGCTCCATGCTAACACTTTAGCATACACTATGTTGAGTGACATTAGGCTCCATGCTAACACTTTAGCATACACTATGCTGAGTAATAGTAGGCTCCATGCTAATACTTTAGCATACATATATATAATTTATAATATATTGTTCTAACTTGGTGTGTTGTGCACATTTAGCCTTTATTCTAATTTTTATTTTATAAAATTTTATTTATTTTATTCCACAGGAAAGCTATATTTGTTACGATCTAAGCTGCTCCCAATAACCAAGCGTAGGCTGCTATGGTTTAAGTTGTGTCTCTAAGAGAGAGAGTGGAATATGTTGCACATGTTGCCTGCCAATAAACAATTGTCAATTCATGATACTTTCTCATCTCTTAATTTTAATACTTAATATACAATGTTGTTAAGAATAGTTAAATAAATAAATAATGCTACATGATGAATAGAAGGCTTCAAATAGACCCCATGATTGGTGATCAGTATCAGCCAATATTGCTTCCAGCGATCGGTGATCGGCCCCAAAAATCCTGATTGGAGCACCCTTAATTCTTATAGTTTGATTTCAAAAGTTCCCATATGCTTTATGTAGCCTTTGTGTTCTTCTGACTAACAGTATGCAAACCATACCTACGGATGAATGGAAAATATAATGCAGGTTACATGAAAATCAAAGTCAACTTAACTTCTTCCACTTGTACGCTGAATTGAACAACTCATTTGCATTATTGTAGTAGTAATAGTAGTTATTAGACCTGTAGGGTGAATAAAACTCCAAACTCCAGCTCTTCAGACAAGTCATTGTTGTCTGAATCCTCCTCCACATCATCCCTCTATTAGGCTCCACTGCCAAGTAGTTTGTTGTAGTAGAAGAAGACCAAGGTAGACATAGTTTATTGACATATGGTTTGATTGGACCATTTTATGTGAAAAAGTGTGATGACTGACAAAAATTACAAGCGTTCTGTTGCAAGTTCTCACAAATATTGCGGGATTGGTTGAATTTGGTTTAATTACTGGTTAATACACTTTTTATGATAGCAAAAGCTGGGAAAAACCAAAGGGAGGAGAGAAACAGTAAGAAAGAAAGAGGTGGATGTCACACTGATGGCCAAATCTGTATTCACTGTCCAACATTTGGCTTCTAAATGTTTGATGTTGATGGAAGAGAGAGATATAGTCAGAAAAGAGAGGAAGAGCTGACAATATCACGATGATGAAATCTGTATTTCCTGGTTGACATTTGGGCTCTAAATATTTCATATGACGACTGAGGGGGTAAAATGCTGCATGAACCACACAGTTTGATCTGACATCGAAAAACTCCCTCTGTCGCTCAGGATGAAGAAATTATAGACGACAAATGACAAGTTGTCCAAAACAAACCCCCTGCGGCTGGACTGTGACAGTATAGCCACACACACACAGAGACACACACACACATGCGCACAAACACATTCAAGAGCAAGTGCACAGTCGAAAACACATTAACACATGCAAAATATACAGTACACAGACACATGCTGTGTTTGCCAGCATGTATACACATATACATAAAATGTCATTAAAGCCACAATCACCAAATCATTAAGTTTTAAATTCACAGATTGTAGGCCTGTCATTCATGAAAACATTTTTTTTTTTTTTTTTAAAGGTAGAAATTTTGAGGCTAGAGAAAAAAGCTTTTGATCACATGAGAGCCCACACTGGTCCGATGTTACAAAGACTTGTTTTTATTAAAATCTTACACACAACACAAAGTTACTATTCCTTCCATGCTTTTCTGTGAAGAAGCCAAATTGTGTTTGGTTTGGGTGTCGGTCCAGATTGAGTGTAAAGGAGTGTAGGAGTGATGAGCATTACTTCAAACAGACCATTAACATTGTGATGGAGCCAGATAGGGTTAATTGGTTTGGACTATGGTTTCTATGGTGGTCAGACTCTCTGACCATTGGAAACACAGTCAACATTCCTTCACTTTATTTCAAATACAGTAATATTTTTGTTAACATCCTAATCAGTGGTATATTTTGCAGTCATGTGATTTAAAATTATAATTTATATGACATTTGCAGATGTAGATATGATCATTATTATAAAATAGTTTGTAAAAGTATTATTTTTTTTAAAGAAACTTAAGTTAATTAACTATATTTTTCTTGAGGGTAACTTCACTGTAGTTCAGTTTCTTCTACAGCAAAGGACTTTCAATGCAGCTTCCCCCAACTCTTCTAATGACACACACAGAGGTGAGGTTTATGCCAGCTGGTACAAACCATCAGTCAGAGATTCCTCTCCAAAAGAAATAATTTTAGAGCCAAATCTAATTTGGATTGTTTAAGCCTATTTTGGTGTTATCTATCATTATTCTTACATGGTTGACCATCTCTGCTCTCCAAAGACTGTAAAATGGTGAGAATTAATAAATTTGTAATGCTAACAACTATAAAGAGAGGTTGGTAGTAATGGTCTCCAGTTGGACCCCACTGTGGAGCTATACAGACACGTTGTGTAAAAGTGCCCTCTTTGGCCAATGGACAGCTGACACTTTGACGCTACACTGACCCCCCTACATTGATGGTACTTTTGACACTAGTTTGACGCTACTTTGACGCTACTTTGACGCTACTTTGACGCTACTTTGACACTACTTTGACAATATTTTGACACTATTCTTTGACGCTACTTTGACAATACTTTAACACTATTCTTTGACGCTACTTTGACGCTACTTTGACAATACTTAGATGCTACTTTGACACTACTTTGACGTTTCTTTAACGCTACTTTGACAGTATTTTGACATTACTTTGACGCTACTTTGACGCTACTTTGACACTACTTTGACGTTACTTTGACACTGCTTTGACATGCTGATGTTATCTTGACGTGCTTGGTGGTGCCAAGCAATGGTGATGGTTTCATCAAGTGATGGTGCTCTGCTTACACAAGAAATGCAATGAAAATCCACTTGAATGGTAGTCATTGAGATTCACATTCCCCTCTCCCAACCCCCCAATTTGTTCTTGGGCATTTTTATTTCTAAATTGAAAGAAAATTAAATAGGAACAACCGTGTTAATAATTCTAGTTCTGCGACTGGCCCAGTATGTCTGCCACATAGTTTGGCTGGTGGATTCAGGATCGGGGTTTTAAATGGTCTCTCCTGGCATCTAACCCAGTCCGCCAGCAATCATCAAACTCATGAATATTCATAATCAGCCCTGGATATAGCCCATTTCCCTGGGTAGACACACACACACACACACACACATACATATAAGAGCTTCAGAGAGAGATAGAGCAAGAGACACATTCATTTAGGGATGATATTTACTGTAATTTATTATTCCTCTTTTATAGAATGAATTCCTATTGCATTTAACCATTTTGGCAGTATTGATCATGTGACATACATGCCAACAGAGCACAATGAAGTGAACGGAACTGGATGAGACAGAGAGAGGAAGAGAGAGGGAAGGAGGGAGATAGAGATGAAGAGAAAGAGACCGACAGAGAGAGAAGGACGAAGGGAGAGGTGTGTATTTTTGTATGTCTGTTTTACCACTGACTTTTACCATCAGCTTTATCTTAATATCAGTTTTCATTGGTCTCCATCTTCATCCATGATTAACACTGCCCCAATACTTAGGCTTTAAAAAGGCCAACTTTAGCTCTCCGTCCAAGGACCAAATTTAGCTGTCTCTTTCAATACTGAGGCTTTAAAAGAATATTAGCCCACTGTCCCAACACTTAAATCTACACTTGGCAACTTCATATTTTGGCAATTGCGGGTGAATTGCGGGTGAAATTGGTACCGCCAGTGCAAGGTATATACTAAAGTAGGACACGCAAATGAGCGGAGACACTACTTACTACTTTAGAATTGCGACTGCGCTAATATAAGGGCCAAGCAATGCGCACAATAGCCCATTTGCGGCAACGTAATGATGGGCAAAAGAAGCGCAAATGTCTCTCCAGTGGAGCTGGAAGTGTTGGTGGCAGAGAAAACACCAAAGAGCTGCAGAGAAGAGATGTTTTACCAGCACGTAAAAAGACACTCTGGAACGACATAACAAATAAAGTGAATGCAGTTGGGCACCACAAGCACGATTTAGCGGAGGTAAAAAGCGCTGGTATGATATGAGGAGGTGAACCAAAATGCTGACCACAAATAAAGCCAAAGAGGAGCCTTAACTCCCTTGGAGGAGCAGCAGGAGAGTGTGACTGAGATGCAGATACCCAGTGTGGGAGGGATGAAGACCTGGTGAAGGTATGGTTACATATAGCTGGAGAAGCCGCGCACACACCTCTCCACTGTCGTGACAGTTATTGCGCGCAAATGTTTTAGCTGCATTGTTTTCATCAAGGCAATGTCGCGGAGACATTGGCTCATAATAAGTGTCAGCAAATCCAGAGAAGAGCGTGCAACTTTTCTTTTTTGTATGTTTAGGTAATAGTCTGAATATTCAGTGCGCATTCTGCTACTCTGCCAATGAGGCTTAAATTGTGCATTTTTAAGTCAGCATACTCGTTTAAACCCTGCGATCTAATGACTGCATTTTATGCTGTGTAGATGACTGTCACTTTGATCCTGGAGCCGGTTCCAGAGACAGTTTCGGCAGAGCTATCCTATGCGCAAAATGATAAGACATGCTTTTCCTAGGTCTTAAATTCCGTGCGCAATCAACAGATGATAACGGCCACCGCCCCTTGATAAGTCATGTCCACTGCCAATTTCCATAAATCCCTCCCTTTATTTTGCGCCTCAGCCTTGGAACACCCACAAATGCATATGCAATTAGACCAAACTGCAAAAAACTGCGCACACAGATCAACCCATAATTTCAGGCAAATGCCCTGTGCACTGTCTTAGTAGATCAGAAAACAAGGTTTTAGCACCCGCAATGCGATTTGCACTGGCGCAAAGCTTTAGTAGATCCGGGCCTTAGGATGATAAGACAGCTGGAGTTTTATGTAAAAATCTTGCCTAGTGCAGCTTTACAGTAAAGCCATCTAGCCCACTGTCTGAATACCTACTGTCTGAATACCTAAGCTTTAATCAATCTTACAATCTTACTCTTACTCGTCATGTATATGTAGATAATGCAAGGATAGGCAGTGTCTCTTATACAGTAATTTCTCCCTCTGATCCATATTTGGCTGTGCGTTATTTTAAATGAATGAGATATGCTGATTCATGGAGTGTGTGTTTGTGCGTGTGCTTAGACAAGCATGAGTGTGATGCATGACAGAGCATCTGCCATCTCCCTCCTTTGAGAGCTTGGCTTCTCACATGTGAAGGAGTGTCCTGACTGCATTTAAATTGTGTGTGTGTGTGTGTGTGTGTGTGTGTGTGTGTGTGTGTGTGTGTGTGTGTGTGTGTGCGTGCGTAATACATTGGTCTGCCAAAGCCATCTCCTCTCTTAGGAAGGGGTTTGTGCCACATTATGACATGAAACGACTTAATCCTCACACAGCTCACACCCACAGCACATTCATATACTGCATATGCTATATATGTATGTACATGTATGTGCGCATGATTGTGCATGTATGTACTTGTTTGTATTGTATGTGTGTGTGTGTGTGTGTGTGTTTGTGTGTGTGTGTGTTTACCCTGAATCCAAGGTCCTTTTTTTGTAGTGCATTATCAACAGTTTGTGTGTGTGTGTAGTGAGTTGGTAAGCTTGAATGAACCATGTTAAGTTTAATCAATCAAAGCAAATAAGCTGTAAAACTATTCAGATGAAGTGAGTGAAGTTAAATTGTTAGTTAAAATGATTCTCACACAAGAGATGAATACCGGGGCTATTAACCATTCAAGTACAGAATCCTAAAAGGGAAATATAACGTTTTATAAGTAACATTATGTTATTCCTTTGGCAGATGACATTTCAATCAATCAGTGAGGTCATGAACATGAACAACCTTCTCCTGAAGGCAAAAGTACAGAGAACCAAGACTCAAATCTGTGATACCATGGAGACTTTTTCTAACTAATTTTTTCATGGAGCTGTGTATCAATCAATATGACATGACAGATTAGGGACTGGGTCACAATCCTCTCCCTTATTCTGATTATGGAGGACAGTAGTGAGTGTTCATTACCTGTCATACATAGAAAACTGTCTAAACCACTATATTGGTACAGAAATCGAACTCGAACAATCAAAACGGTACTCCCATTTGAGATCAAGCATAACTATGGCTATAAACGCAAACATCTAGGTAAAAGCTGAATATAGCCAAGGGTGTGTTTACACCAAGCCGTTTATTTGAATTCTGAAGCCTTAGCGCTCCAGAGTTCAATTCGTTTGGCCAGGTGAGAACAATGTCATTCAAACTTGGGTGGCACCAAATAATGGAACCGAAACGTCTGCAAATGTGGGTCTCTGTCATCTAACAAGAGAACTGCAATGTAGTTTGTTAAAGGAACAATCAGTAATATGGACTCTCTAGTAACATCTAATGGCAGCCATAGGAACTACAACAACACGTTCTTACATGGGAGCGCAAATGAAACTGAAAGAAGTTCCGAACACAAGGGGACCCGTAGTTCAGGGGGCGGAGCTTGGGCATATATTGAAATGATTGGGGGTGTGGAGAATTTCCACCAAAACAGAGTATGAACCGGACTGTTTGTTTAGAAAGCTTGAAATCTCAGCAGCCATTGAGGAGTGGCATTGATCAACAACACAAACCCCAGCTGATATATTATGGTCATTTTGTGCAACAAGTCATTGTTCCTTTAAGAGTGAGAACATAATCTGAACCAACTATAGTAATGTCTCCAAAACACAAGGGTTTATGGGTATAAGGAGACGGATGTTGACATCTGATATCCAGCAATTCCTCATGCTTGGAAAGCCTAGCATGAAAAAATGAAGTCTGGACTGATGCTCATATTCAGCTACTGTATTTCCTGATGTGTTATTAACTGGTATGAACACCAGAGAAGGCAAATTACAGCAAATAGCGCAGACGAGTCCATCATGCCTAGCTCCATGTGACTTTTTTTTTTTTCAGGAGTAGCAGCTGGCATGACGAGCTAAAGAGTGAGTATGTGTCATTTAAAAGGGTTTGACATTAGAGTGTGTGTATGTTGATTGACTCGCCTGTAAAGACGTGCTGCTCAATGCAATCATGTTAGCATGGAGCCTACTATCACTCAACATAGTGTTCTCATCACTTAACAGTTAGGTTGACCAAGGGGCCAATCTCCCAAAAACTTTAAGACTTACTTACTAATTTCTCACTGTGATAGTGATATGAAGCTTCTAGTGATATGGAGATTCTTGGGTCTGGGACGAACTAACTGTGTTTCTTCTCTCTATTTCTGTCTTTTGCTGTTTGTTTCTGCCTCCCGTCCTTCTTCTCTCTGTGTTTTACTCTGTTTCCCTCCCTTTCTCTGTCTTGCTCTAATCCTCCCCTCTCTCTCTCTCTCTCTCTTCGTTTATGTCTCTCGTCCTCTGCCGTGCCCCCACAGCCTCAGCTCTGTCCCAGGGCAGCAGATACACAGAGAAACAGAGGGATCTAACAGTGTTAAAACTCTTTGTAAAGCTGTTATTTTCCACAACATTTACTCCCCTCTGCCCGACACTGCAGCTGCCTAGCCCCGGGCTGTGTGTGTGTGTGTGTCTGTGTGTGTGTGTGTGTGTGTGTGCGTGCGATAGAAAGAGTGAGTGTTTGTGCACACATGTCTGTCGGTTTTTCAGTCGGTCTGTCTGTTGTGATGTCTATATCAACAGTGAATGGTAATAAGGGGTGGGACTTCTACCATTGTGTGTGTGTGTGTGTGTGTGTCTCATGTCACAGGTAGGCCTGGATGGGCCCAGGCACACCAACTTGGAAACCATACCCACCCATCAGTTTAGTTAACGTTAAGTAGAAGCAGGCTATACAATTCATATTGTACAAAACATAATTGGCTCACTTGCTAATTACAAAACAAAACAATTACAAAACTGGTGATCACAAAATATTCACAGCAGTGTTGGGTAGATCGCTTTATTCGTAATCCATTCTTTTTCCATTTGTTTATTTACTGCATCATTCATATTCTTTCATTCAAATACTGGTCTGGGGACAAGTCATATATTGTAAATGACACACACAATGTGTGTAAAATATTTTTTAGAAGTTTATAGTTATAATGCTAAGCTAACTGATGATATTTCCAGCCCCTGTTATTTACATTCAATACATTCTGGGAATTCCGTCAACATTTGTCAGACTAAAGATAAATAAATAAATAAATGGATATGTATGTACATGTATTGTTTTGAGTGCCTCAATTTTAGGCTACAATTTCTGGCTATGCTACGTGTGTGTGTGTGTGTGTGTGTGTGCGTGCGTGCGTGCGTGCGTGCGTGCGTGCATATACATATATATATATGTATGTGTGTGTTTGTGATGGCTTTAACAACAGTGGATGCCATTGGGAATCTGTTTCTAAATCCCTCAACTCAACTTCACATAAATTTGTCATGTAACTACAAACAGGCAGTATTTGAAATGAATACTTATCATGCCACGATGTGTGTTTGTTTGTGTGTGTGTGGGTGTGTGTGCGTGCATGCGTGTGTTTGTGTGTGTGTGTGTTGTCAGTAAAAAGTGAATATTAAGAAGGCAAGGGACTGCACTGACTCTATAGATTCCATTTTTTTTTCTAATCTAGCTCTCCTGATCTCTAAAATTTGTATAACAACGTAACACTGGCAAGAGACTTTAAAGTAAATGAAACTGCATAATGCCACGTAAAAGAAATTAGGAACAAAAGAAAAAGAATGACAAGCAAAATAAGCTAGCTAGCATCAACTTGGGTAATGCTAGCAGTAGTAGTAGTAGTAGCAGTAGTAATAGTACTAGTAGTAGTAGTAGTAGCAGCAATAGTAGTAGTAGTAGTAGTAGTAGTATTCATAGTAGTGGATGGATGGATGGATGGATGGATGGATGAGAAAACACATCCACCAGAAATTTGGAAAGATTCTTTCAAGACTTGATTAGATTAGTATTGGGCAAGTTGTTATTGCTATTTAGTATCAGGTAATGTTTGTCATATTTCAAGCTGTCATCTGAAGACAACAACAAAGAAATGCACTTGGCATTAATGTAATACACCAACTATTGGCCATAACTGCTTTGGACTCATGGGACAGAACACTACGACATCCAAAGCCACTTTTCCACCATTTTGTAATGAGATTTAACCGTTTGTCAGTCTGATCATGCAAAGCTTATTTCATTATTTATTCAACAAATGAGTTTACATCACTCGGTCAATTTTCCACTTCAGCTGAGCATAAAACATTTTTGCGGTACTGAGGAAATTTTATTGAAATTTGCTGTTTCCATTCATTCATTCATTTTAATTCAATACATCAAAATTTGCATAAAAATACTTGACCCAGCTTGAAAGAGAGAGGAAGTGAGTAAAAAGATGAGAAGAAAAACTGAGATGGGAACTGAGAGCGAGAATGGAAAACAATGCAAAGAAAAGAAGATTTGACCATATCCAAATTTTAATCTAAAAGTGTTTAAAATGATTTTAAAAATGGTTCAACTAATATGGGTTTCTGAGGGCTGATAGACATTTTTGGATTGAAGCTGCAAATAGCTGATATTTTAAATGTGACCATTTTCATGCCAAAAAATGACAACAATTTACGATGATTCAGTGTTTCCCCCAGAGGTTTATGCTTGTTAGGGTTTAGACCTCGTCAGGATAAACAGAAGACTATGGGACACTAAAACTCTCTCCCTAGGATATTAATAATACCAATACATATGAATTTCATGGCAAACAAAATGTTGCATTAGAATAAGTTCAGGTTAAGCCCTTCCCATAGACAACCAGTGTAGTATTGATCAATTCTACAATAAATGTAATCAATCAAACTGCATCATATCAGAGGTGTTGCCAGGTCCTTTTCTTGCCACTGCCAGATGCCCTGGGAAGTCATTAAAAATAATACACTTTTTAATATTTCAGTATGGTGACATTATTAGAAAGCGCAAGAGTTCAAATATTATGGGCTTACAACCACTTTCAAATTTTGCAGACTTAAATTAGCCACACTCTTTAGTGAATAAAAGTCTTCTTATGCATTTATATTCTCTGCCAGGCTTCCTCCCTCAATTTAGCTGGCAGTGTTGGATTTGCTGGTAAATATTGTTTTTTCTTCCGCTGAAGAAATTTGATTTTGTATTCTAAAACAACAATTGTCAATTTCAATGTGACGTCATCCTGCAAAGGTAGCCTCACCTCGCCTCATGTCCATATAAGGAGTGTGATCCTGTTTTTGGCGTGCGATTCATCTCCCCTTTGTAGCAGAATACCAGTAGATCAGAGTTAGGAGGCCACCCATTGATCATTAATATTAACAAACACTAAATGTTTGAAATCACCTAAAATCTAATTTCTACAAATCTACCACTTTAAAGTTAAGCAAACCCAAGTGCAGAACCCAGAAAAGAGTCCCCCGAGGCACTGAAACGCACACACACACACACACACACACACAGGCAAAAAGATTTAAAGTAAAAATCTATTTTGATGCTTTGGCAATATTGTTCCAATTTCATACCAATTTCAAGCACAGTGAATTGACCTGAGAAAGAGAGTAAGTCAGAGGAAAAGGGAGAGATGAGAAGACAGAAAGAGAGACAGAAAGAGAGAGAGAGAGAGAAACCTGAAGGTGAGATGAGTAAATCCCTGCAGTGTCCAACTTAATTCCTGTGAAATGTCAGTCGTGTTGCAAGACTTACATCACACACACACACACACACAAAGTTGTGGTAGGACTTTCATGGAAACCGGGAGAGAAATAAAGAAATGGTTAGGGAGAGCGACCGCAATTGGACGTATTTCCGGTTGAAACAGGATGTGGAGACAGGACATAACGTGAGGAGGGACTGTTCAAAAGTGGGCAGGTTAGACAAGAACAAACATGGAAAGAGAAAGGCAATGAAGCCCATTGCGTACTCGGTGTAGCCGGTGAAGCAATCTACTGTGCTTTGTCTCCATCTATGGGTGCTGAGCGTTCATTGCTGTGGTGTTTTTATGTATGTGTATTGAATAGGGGTGTAACGATATATCGTGGGACGAAATTTCGCGATCCAAAAACGTGACGATAGGCATCGTGGAGGTGAAACATGGTTCGCGATATCAAGTAAAGCTTATCAATTAGCTGTGCGACCAAAATGTAGACTACTCTTTGTTTTCATTTACATACTTTAAATGCCAGAGGGCGGAATCAGTAATCCTAGATCCTAGTTTGCCTGACTGGCGTTATGACGTCATTGACACCGACATTCACCGACGTTCACTCGAGACCCGGATGAGCCAGGTGTGTAGCGTGCAACAGGAAATCGAAATACACTCGTTACGTTACGTAACATTATCATCCTTATTTTGAAAGAGACGGAGGTAAGTGTTGTGAGACATTCTCAAATTTTCTATCCAGTCTGTTTCCTCAACATTGCAGTTGTTCCTACCAGTTCTGCGGTCTTGGCCCGGCCCAAGTGTTGCGGTTAAAAGTATCAAGTCCATGCGGTGGAAAAAGAGAATGTGACGCCGCTGTCAGTGGCGGTTTATTAAGATCTTATGGATAAATTGACGCCTCTGGTTACTGGTGTTACTGGTGTGTAAACTGAAAACAGGCAATGGTAGCCGCCATATTGGTCTGAAGTAAACGTTACTATGATTACAGACATTATTTACAACCATCGCGAGGTCGGAGGAGTGGAGTGGGATGGGTGGAGTTACCACCCGTACAGACACAGTGGTAATTTTACTCCGCTCTGCTTCAGTGTGAACCAGACATATGCAAATTCACTCTCATTCATAAATTTGGTTGTCACTACCAAATTCTGGCAGTGTGTACGTAGCTGTCAGGTGTCAGCTGCTGCCTGAAAATGTTGACATGCTAATTTTCTTAAAACAAATAAAACATGTCCTCCTAGGTTAGAAAATCAGTGTCTGAACATATTTGTTGTTTTAATTTAAGTTTAAGTTTTGTGGCCTGCCTAGCCAACTAAGGTGTTTGGAGAATGTTAGATCAACCATGTTCAGACATTTGCACTTAATTGTAAAGAGGACATCCTTGTTTAGGCATTTTATTTTAATTTACAATTTGTTTCATTTAGACAAGCATCCGCTGTTAAAAGCTGATTTATTTTATTCAACAGATTCCATTATTTGCTTTTTGCACTGAAAAATATATAACAAAGAAAAAAACCATTATAAAAGAAACTGTAGGAATAGGTTAAACTTCAAGTTGAAAATATTGTTTTTTTGACATTTTATGTCTAAGCAATAAGGAAAGAATCTTCTACAGTCTTAATTTGTTTCCATTTAAACTTTGTTAAAAATATTGTCATTGTATCGAACCGTGAAGCATGTACCGTGTATCGTACCGAACCGTGAGCTGAGTGTATCGTTACACCCCTAGTATTGAATGTCTCTGCGACATTGCTTTGATGAAAACAATGCAGCTAAAACGTTAATAACGGTAGTGCCTGCAGAGGCTTTATTTGTGGAAATTTAAAGAGAAATTTACTCTTCTGTTGCCCATCATTAAGTTGCCACAAACAGGCTATTGCGCGCACTGTTTGGCCCTTATACTTGCGCAGATACAATTCTAATTCATTACATACTGTATATATATATAGATTGTCAAAATCGTCAAAATTTCTCATAAGAGTGAATCATGTTGTCTGTGTATTTGTGTGGGGGCTAAAAAAGTGGCTGCCACAGGGTCAAACACATCACACTTGCTACAGCATCTTTGGTCGATTTCTGCTCTAATCTGACTGATTGTGGGCATTGTATCTATGTAGCGGTCTGCAGCAAATGTTTTGAAAAGGCAAATCACTGCTTTGCACTGCTTTGGTATTGCCTTTCACAATGTTAAATTGTTTTGAAGAGTTAACATAGCTAGCTAGAAACCACTAATTATGTAGCATGAATTGAAAATAAACAAAAATGCTCCGTAAAATTTCATCAGAGCTTACCATCGACCCTAACTATGGATGCAATCGTTCTCCAAGCATTGTTTTGGAGATGTGTTTTCCTGTAATCTTCCAAATAAAAAGTTGCAGAAAAATGGGAAGCTGTTATCAACTTTTCATCCATTTTGCACTTGTCAGGAGGAACTATTTATCATGAAGCAAAATCATATCATTAGGGAAACAAGGAAGTGCAGAAATCTGATCCATGGCCAACTTTTCTCGGCCTGACAAGCTTGTTGACCATCAACACATTGACCATGTTGCTCGCATGGTTAACACTTCCTGTGTGGAGGAGAGAGATATCCTGCCAGTGTCCATACCCAACACCGGAATTAAATTTGGCCGAACAGGGTGAATCTACGGCAGAGTTTCCGCTATATTTTGCAGCTTCAGAATTTTATGAAATGTCATTAAGTCGCAATTACACGAGTCTGCAGAGGGCTTTTAATTTGAAATGACGGATACAGAAGTGGCGACACCTGGCCGAGGCGAGAGGGAGAGAGAGAAAGAAGAGAGAGAAAGGTAGATTAAAAGGCTGCGTTCACACATAGCGTTTTTTGATGTGGAAAAAGCGCTGCCTGGAGCGCTTTTTGTGAGGAGAAATAAAAAGCGGATCACGGCAACGTCACCTGATGTTAGCTGAGCGGCTGCTAGCTCACTAACCAGCTGGTTAGCTCTTCTAGCAGACAGAACAGTGTTATGCAACAAGCAAAGGCTTACCAGATTTTTCCAATACATGTCCAGTAAAATCCATACTGCCTTTATGATCACTGTTACAGTAATGGAAATTCACTTATTACAACGTCCAATTTCTCCACCGGCACTTTCTCAATAGTTGTTGTTGTTATGGGAAACGGCCAGCATCTCTGTCATCGCGATTGGTCGGCTGGGAAAAAGCGGTTCACGTCACCCGGCGCTTTTCTGAAAAGTTGAACATTTCTCAACTTCAGAAAGCGCTCCGCTCTGACGAAAAAAAACACTGCAGCGCTTTTCGGGAGCGGCTGCCTTTTGTGCGCCTTGCGGCCGCTTCCCATTACTTTTGATGAGAAAAGGGCGCTGGCAGTTGGGGAAAAAACGCTATGTGTGAACGCAGCCTTACTTCAATAAACGTTGGTAAAATAATTGCCAACGATGTTTATATAAGCTATGTATTAAAATATTCCTGATTGATCAGATGAGTTTGTTAAAATATTTCTCCAAGAAGAGAAAGATGCCTGATGTCGATGAGGAAGATAGTCAGGTAACGTTACTTTAGCTAGGGAGGGGCTCAAGGTTCTTAGCTATGCCCCGAAGTTTTGAAGGGAAAGAAATGCCTCCTGGTTCTAAAATATGTAACGTTAGTGGTGGCTACTACAATATTTTAATGTTCTTACTGGTTGCGTGATCAAATATTTGTGATGTGAGAGAATTATCTAACGTTACTCATTCTCAAATGTAACCTTATTAGACAAGTAGACAGGCAGGAGTAGTGGAGGCGAGTGAAGCAGGAGAGAGGGCAGAAAGTGAGGAGAGTGGAGTATGTTCTAAAGTTTGTTTTGCAGTCAAGTGTCACTTTATTTCATATTTTTTAATTACCTATTGATATTCACTCCGACCGCCAGCGTACTACGCGCTCGCACCACCCAGGTACAACAAAACCCTTTCCCCCGCTGCTAAAAAAAATCCGAGAGGAAACACTGTATGGTGTCTCAAGTAGTGAGGATGGGACGGTCTTCTGTGTTGCAGCCCCACTTTATGATTTAAAGGTCCCATATTCTACACTTTCCAGTGTTTTATTTTATGTCTTGAGGTCCATTAGGTGTGTGTGTGGTGTCATGTACCAAAAACACTCTCAATCCATTTTACACGTGCAGCATCTCTCTGAGCCTCTCTGAGGCTGTTTCTGTTACTGTGTCTTTAACGCCTGGATTCCACCGGGGGCGGCTGCGTCGTGTTCCGGCTGCGACGCGGCCGCCGGAGCTGATCGCGGCCACTCTAGACAATGCTTGTGATTGATTGCATTTCAGAAGCGTCCCAGAAGTGGCTCTCCGCTAAAAATACACGCCTAGTTTTTGACGGAAGCGGCGTCGAGCCGCGTCAAGCTGCACAGAGCAGATCGAGCTGGGCAGGAAGTCAGACACAGGAACAGCATAGAGCATCCGGGCAATTTTCAAAATAAAACACCCTTGCAGACTCCCGATCGTATATCACATCGTAACCGTAACCGTTGGCACCAGGCCAGAAGTCAACCGGTCAGAGGATTTTCAGCATGGATGACGAGAGGTTCATCTTGGAAGTTGAAAAAAACACGGTGTATATCCCAGCAATACCGGCTCCTTCTCCTTCTACCCACCCTCTGTAGTCTTTCATGTATAGGAGAAGAAATGCAAGTGTTCTCCTCCTGCTAACAGGCACTGTATGTGAAATATAGATACAAAATAATTATGAGGATGAATGTATTTTTAACAACTACAGCCACAAATCTTTGATCCATGTCGTTCATAACTGGACATAACTGGACTAACTGGACTGTATTAACTTTGTCTGTAGGCTACAGCACAACAAAGTAGGAAATAACAATTAACACAATTACAACAGACAAAAAAATAAGCACAAAAATCAAGGAAAAATGACCAAATCAGCAAGTCAAAAAAATCGGCCAGACAAAACGCTCCGCTTCTGAAACGCTCCCAGTGTGGTATGAAGCCGTGCGGAGGACGGAACAACACCGCGTCGCAGCCGGAACGCGACGCAGACGCCCCCGGTGGAATCTAGGCGTTAGGCTCATTAATATTAACGACCCCTCTGTTCTGATTGTGAAAGTGAAACGTGAGACACCACAGCCCGGCAGCGACAGGTAGGGAAAACTCTCCAGTAAATACACAATGACCACTGCTCAACCGCTTTGAAAAAAATGCTTTGTTAGTCTATTATTTCTTACAAAAATGATAATGAACCTTTGTGACGCCACAAAGTTACGGAAGTCCAAACGGCTCGTTTAGAGGCTCGGTTTCCTAATATGGATTGTGTGGATTTAGTTGGCGACCGTGCGTTTTGATACTTTCACAATGTTTAGATAGCACATCCAACTCCTTTATAATCACAGAGGCAAGGGAAATCCTGTTAAACTGATAAGACAGCTGGATTTTTATATAAAAATTATTGTCTAGTGCAGCTTTAAATTTCATTGCTCCAGTGGAGATGCTCATTGGCCATCAGTAGAAGACTGGTTGTTCTGGGCAGCTCCCAGTGACCAACAGCAGAAGACTATGGTTGTCTTGGGCAGTTGTGTTTTACTATATGAATATGAAGCAGAGTGTTGCTGAAAAAGAGCACTGAGCTCAGTTGACTTTCCCTGGATGAACATGAAGGTTAAAAAATAAAACTTGACAAGGGACAAGAGCTAAAATAGAGAAAGTTCATTCGAAACAAAACAAAATCTCACAAGATTGTCAACACAGATATTTGAATTAAAAATCTGCATACAAACACAACCTGTTCCAGCATAATGTTGAATCCCAACTAAAGTCTGATCTGCATGATTGTGTGACAGCCAACGAATGTTATCCCTAGAGCTGGCCAAGTTGTCATGGCAACATCACTTCACTGTCTCTCCAACTCTGTTTTTCAGTGTCTGGATCTCAGGACCCAGAGGTGTGCAGCATAAAGTTTAAAATGGAAAACGAGACAGATTGTGTCCAGTCCCACGATGACATAGACCTAATTAGCGATCAGTTTATTCATTAATGATCAGTTTATTTTAATGTGATCTATGGAGAATACAGTAACATTAGCAAACATAGGGTGGCACAGTCAGGGGTGTGAGGAGGGTGGCAGCATAGAATGACACAATATGTCACGGGCTGAGCAATGACCAGCCCCTTAATTGAAGAAACGCAGGAGATATCCAAGGGAAAACAAAGGGGCCAGTCTACAAATCACTGGGCTGGAAGAGGCTTTGAAGGCCCAAACAACAAAATAAATCTTCTGCACAACTTAGTTCAGTCTTACTTCGTGGGGCTTGTCTTGAGTTGTGGTCTTCTGTGGTCCCCAGTATCTTCAAAAAGTCTTTTGTTAAGTGCAGACTGTGGAACCTCTGTTCCTCGCTGTCTCTCTCAACAAACTGTTTGCTGTTCTTGTCAGTGTGCCACTTGCCACAGGGGCAATCAGGGGAACAGGTGTGGGGCCAGGTAAGCTGTCAATCTCTGGTATGAGCAGCAGAAGGAGCCAGCACACAGTAAGTAGCAGCCATCCACCACCATTCCCCTCTACACTCCCCTGTATGTGTCACATACCCTTCTCCTCAGCTCCGACCTGGAGGATGGGGCACTGGCTGTCCACAGGGTATGTCTCCTGGAGAGGGCATCTGCATTCCTGTGGGCTTTGCCAGACCTGAGAATGAGAAATCAAACTGCAGCAGGGCCCAAAACCTAACATGTATTTGTCTCCTCATTTCTCACCATCCAGACTAGTGGAGAGTGGGCGGTTACCAGCTTGAACCTTCTACCCAGGAGGTAGTATTTGAAGCTTTCCAATGCCCATTTAATTGCCAAACTTTGTGAGGAACACTGGATGATCATCACTGTTGATCTCTTTGCATAGGACAGTTCCCAGCCCAGTATCTGACAAATCCGTTTGTACCACAATCTCCTTGCTGAAGTCTGGGGTGATGAGGACTGGTCGAGAGCAGAGTGCTTCTTCTGCCACAGGAGTCCACTTCACCACATTAGGGAGCCTGGACTTCTGTCGGGGAGCAGTTATAGTGGTGAAGTGAGGTATGAATCATCGGTAGTTGCTAGTTAGACCAACAAAAGATCTTACTGATTTCTTCGACGATGGCTGAGGCCAGTCCCAGGGTTAGGGTTCCAACTTCCTACTTTGGAGCTTAATGTTGCCTCGTCCAATAGTAAGTCCAAGTAAGCTGCAACATACTCCCTGTATGGCCTAAGAACCTCATCCATTAGGTGCTGAAAGGTGGCTGGAGCCCCATGTAGGCTAAACGGTAGCACAGAGTACTGGAACAAGCCCTAAGGAGTGGCAAAGGCAGTCTTCTCCTTAAACACTGGGAGAGAGGCACTTGCCAGTACCCTTTGGTTAGGTCCAAAGTGCTTATTAATCTGGCCTCCCCCAGCCTGTCTATGAGCTCATCCACTCTAGGCATTGGGTATGCATCAAACTTGCCGATATCATTTACCTTTCTGAAGTCATTACAGAATCTAGAGCTACCATCTGGCGTGGAAATTAAAACAACTGGACCACTCGCTGTGTGATTCTTCGATGATCCTCGTCTCCAACATCTTGTTTACCTCTTTCTCCATGACTTCACGACTGGTCTCAGGTACGTGTCAGGGTCACGGCTGTACTTTTTGGTCCAGTTCTGTAACAACGTGATGCTGGATGTGTGGCCTCCTACCTCTGAGAACACATCCAGGTTCAGTTGAACTAGCCCCTGGAGCTCCTCTCTCTGGACCACAGTAAGATCCTCACCCATAGGAACATCTGGCAGGAAGACTTCCACAGCCTAGGGGACAGACACTGCACACAAAACAACCCGTGCATGCCACTTCTTCAATTTGTTAAATCTGATACAATTTGTCCTATCCAGGCTGCTTGACTTTGCAGTTAACATCACTTACTTTTTCAACAACTTCATAGGGCACTTGCCAGGCGGCCAGGACCTTGTTTTCACAAAAGTGTGAAGGTATGCCTCCACGTCATCTCCGTCTGTCATCTTGGGGATATAGTGGGAGACCCAGGAGGCTGTGGCCCCCTCCTGCATCTGTAGGGTGGCCGCTATTGGGGCATGTTGAGCATGTAGTGTTGTAGTGTTGGAGCAACTCCTGCAGATTCTCGGCACTGTCTGGCATTTTATGCTACCACCACAAGTGGCCAAACAAGGATTTTGCTACACCATGCATGGCACAGTCAGGGGTGTGAGGAGGGTGGCAGCACAGAATGGCACAACAAACACCAACAATATCTTTGGGCAGAGCAATGGTCTTTATTGGAGGAAACACAGGAGATATAAAAGGGAAAATAAGGCACCCAGTCCATAAGTCACTGGGCTGGAGGAGGCTTTGAAGGGCAAACAACAAAAGAAATCTTCTGCACAACTTAGTTCAGTCTTACTTCATGGGGCTTGTCTTGAGCTCTTGTACTTGGCACTGGTCTTCTGTCTTTCGTTGAGTGCAAACTGTGGAACCTTTGTTCCCCACTCTCTCTCTCACCAAACTGTTTGCTGCTCTTGTCAGTGTGTCACATGCCAGAGGGGCAATCAGGGGAATAGGGAGCAGGTGTGGGGCCAGGTAAGCTGTCAATCTCTGGTATGGGCAGCAAAGAAAGCCAACATGCCGGTAAGCAGCAGCCATTCCCCTCAACATTCCCCTGGATGTGTCACAATAGCTAATAGCATTTTTCATACATACATAGAAGCACTCCTTAGAAAGCAATGTGATTTATTGTAAAATGCCACAGTACAACTATTAAGCTACACATACTGTATACCCATTCATCACTGTATAGTAGCCGTCCATGTAAACTAACAGATGAAGACCCTGTAAGTAACTTCACCCATCATGTGACATTATCATAGCCTGTTAACATATCAAGTTCATAGTTACAATTCGGAAAAGTAATGCACTGTAATTTCAGAATTCAGATGACCAGGGTTCTATTCCCAGCTCATACGTTTTCTGTAAGTTCAGTTTTCATTAACTGTAAATTTTTTTAACCCTAACCCTAAATATGGCCAAAACCTTAACCTAACCTTAACCAAATTGTTGTAGTTTCCTAACCTTAACCCTAACCTTACCCCTAAACTAACCATAACCAAAGTTGTTAAGGTAATAATAACAATAAAAATACAAATAATAGTAAACATTCTATTATGACATTTTTGAAACTTAAACACATTTGCTAATAACAACACATATTGACATATATGTTGTTAGTAGCAAAACTATAACTATTATATATACTGTATCTATTTTTCCCCTTCAAAAATAGTCTTCATGGACAAATGCCCCAGGAGCAGAGCTTTGGACGGGAAAACACAGACACAAAGGTTAGAAACATATGGAGAACTTGACTGAAAAAAGAGCAAAAATAAAATACCACGTTTGCTACAAAAAAGCTAAAACCCTTTCACTCACTCCCTCTCTCTTTCTCTTTCTCTCTCCCCCTCCGGCCATACCAGCTGTTAAACTGAGATTGGCCTCTTAAAACACTTGGCAGTTATCACATCTGAATGCTCAATACATACACTCGCATGTGCACGTATAGATGATATTCAAAAACCCACAAGTACACACAAGCATTTGCAAAGACACGTGCAAACACAAACAGGCCAGTTTAGAGTCAATAAATGGAGAGAAAACATGTAGTGAAAACAACCAGTACACACATGGACGCAAGCATGTACTTGTGCACACACATACACGCACGCTGGAGCCCACAATTATCAGTGAACCAACAGTTTCACAAATGAAGTGATGGGTGTAGGTGACTTTCTCTGGGTGGAAGTATTCCCACTACTTTGATGAGAAATGGTACAAAAGTTGACTTTCTCTGGGTGGAAGTATTCCCTCTACTTTGATGAGTAATGGTAGAAAAGTTGACTTTCTCTGGATGGAAGTATTCCCACTTCTTTAATGAGAAATAATAGAAAAGTTGACTTTCTCTGGGTGGAAGTATTCCCACTACTTTGATGAGAAATGGTAGAAAAGTTGACACTACTTGGATTTTATCTTGGATCTTACTTATTTGTAAATACGTATTTGACGAAGCAAGTATTTGACAAACGGCAACATGCAGAAGGTAACCAAGTTCAATTCCAACGGTATGATATTATGGTATGGTAAAAATTCATGTTAAAAAAGCTTTTGGAAAGTTTTGATAATATCAGATATTTAGGTCCTGATTTCACAAAACGATGCAGGTAGCAGCTATAGACGACTAGGGATGTTGTCGTATCAATATCTATTTAACATCTAAATGTGTACTGGGATTTTTTGAGCCCAACACTGCATCCCACTCACGTGCCGTTGATGACTCCGTCTGGGTTCAGCATGGGGATGATTTTGAAGATGAAGGCCTCCCTCAGACTCTGGGCCACCGGGTCGTCGCTGCACAGAAACTCCAGGGTGCCCTTCATCACCCAACTGGCATTGGACTCGCCTGGATGGACTCGCCCTGTCAACACAATACAGGGCCGATTACCTGGAGAGAGAGAGAGAGAAAGAAAGAGGAGTATGTTTCATTCCGTCTAGCTGTCAACACAATACAGGGACAATTACTTGGAGAAATACAACAGAGAGAGGCAAGGAGAGAGAGATAGTACACAGATAAATGGTCTTGTCAGCTGCTGTGTATGTTGACTGTTGTCTCTCGTATTATTTGTCACTTGGTCAGTAGATGCTTTTAACATTTGCAGCAAACAGATTTTTACCCTTGTGTGCCGATGAAGACTTGAATTGAGAAAGAAAGATTTTGTTCTTCTAGATAGTGATGATATACTACTGTATAGTAAATGTTTTCAAACCAACAAACAAACAAATCATCCAAAAATGGGTTTAATGTATGAACTGTTGTTTGTTGGTTTTTGGAAATTAAGAATTTGCATATTGCTTTTTGTAATAATGCCTCTGATAAACAGTCATGACAATGATGCAACTGAATTGAAGGAAGGAAGGAAGGAAGGAAGGAAGGAAAGATTGAGGTCAGCCACAAGTCAGTAACACTTGGGGCCAGATGTATAAATGCATAAACACAAAAAGAATGCATACACCACTTTCCACAGAAATTGGTATTGATAAAAAACAATGTGCTGTGAGAAGATGCATACCTCCATGCATGCTCTAATAACATCACAGGGAATTTAGGAAACATTTTATTTGGAGCTTTAATCTTTACAGGACACCATAATAGCCTATTAGGTCTTGATAGAGTTAAATATAATATTAAATATAGCTGCATGGCAGCGATGCACCGGGGTTCACTATATGAGGACAAGAGATGGGAACGACCTGATTGCTATTGGGAAATGTTTGGAGCAAAAGGAGTTACAGTTATGCAGTTGTGCAGAGCAACTACTCCAACTCCAACTCACAGATGAAGTGTTAGATTAATGTTGACATGCTAAGTATTGACTAATGATCTGTTTTCCATGTAAGATATCTTCTAGGTGAGAATGAGAAGTGCAGGTGTTGCATGTTTCCATTGATAAGCAGTCGTTATTGTTTGGGCAAGAATAGAGTGTGTGTGTGTGTGTGTGTGTGTGTGTGTGTGTGTGTGTGTGTTCAGAGATCCACCACAAAACATGGTGAACTAGTAGTAGAGAGAATAGATAGTTGTGTAGAGTATGTGGCTAGTTGGAGTTGACTGAGAAGCATTTGGAGTTGTTCACAATGCACTGAGTGAAAGGGAAAATGTGAGGTATTACATGCAGTTCTTGAGGATGACACAAGGATGCACTGAAAATGTCAAGTGATATGCGATGTGATATTTAAGCACTCACTGCACATATCGTGATGTTAGGTTGACACAAACAAGATCTATCATGTTGATCATTGCTTTGGAACAAATAACTCACTGTTCAACTCACAGTGATATCAGCATATAAGGTGATTCCTATGGCTACAGGCTCACTTTCTATGAACGCACCGATGCTCCGGTTTGATGTAAGTGGCATAGGTGGAGTTAATAGGAATTCCAGAAATGACAACAGGGTTTCATTATTAATTAGTTTAACCCTAATGTAACAGTAATTCCAGCAATAAGCATATGGAGTTACAGTTATGCAATGTTTCAGCATGTCAGTGAGGCACAGCTGATCCCTCTTCACATTACGGATAATTCTAATCCTAATTTCTTCCAGAAACAGAACAGAATATGAAAACACATGGAACATATGACTAAGGCTCCTTAGTCAAGTGGAATCATTCTTCGCCTCATGTTACTTGTGTGTCAAATGGGACAAACAATTTCCAATCCATGCTACCACTCAGCGGTGCTAGCAGCAAAATGGACAGGTTACCACAATGTGACAAATAATGTATTGTGTTCCCTGATTGCCCTGCAATGCATACCAACATTTAGCTTGGTAGATCTATTTAATATGATGTTTCTGACCAATTTGTAGAATTTCAAGTGGACTAATTACTATGTCATGATTTTACAGTCAGTTGAACTTTTAGTGCAAAGTAAAAAAAAAAAAAAAAAATTTGGACTGATATTTTTGTTTTTCGCAAACTATGTAAAGGCTTACCTAGTTCATTTTCTTGCCAAATTTAGTGTCATTCTGACCTACGGTTCATGTGAAGAAGATTGTTAATGGTTCTTCTTAAAACCCAAAATGGTGGCCAAAAATTATAGATGGACATTATGGGTGCTAGAGGCAAAAATGTTCAGTATGTCCAGATACATATCTGTACCAAGTTCCACATCTGTACGATTAGCCTTAGATTTTCAGGGCCTACTATAGCACCCCCTATGGAACAATCAGTACCATTCTTTGTGTCCCAGTAGCAATTAAAGTAGTCATTTATAATAGTTATTTATAAATGTGTTAACATCCTTTTTATTTCAGTGCAAGTAAATAGGTTTACATTTTGTTACCCATAGCATGCAGTAATGTAGGATTGAGAATAACGCACATATCGGATCATAAATCAGATCTACTTGGCTCAAAACATACAGCTGTGTATAACAGCTGTGTGTGACATCCATTTTTAGTTAATTGTGGGAGTGGGCCGTCAGTTTCATGATGATTGAGATTTATAAAACAGAACAATGCGTGAACACCATGTTAGCAGGGTTTTATAAATCTGAAGAAATTTTGTGCATACACTGATTTTTAGTTTTGATGTTGCAGCGCCTTGAGCTCATCCACAGGGTAGACACTTGGGGTCATGGGGGATCAAACCTGGGACCAGGACACAGGACAGTCTTTCTAAACTCTACAGCACCCTTGCAATTGCCAATTACTACAAAACTGCTCCTATTGTTATCTAGCAGATGTCTAAATTTCCTCTTTTCTGCCAGCGCCTCCAACTATTCAATTATCTAATTTCTCTAATTAAAGCTATGCTAATCGGCTGTCCTCTGTACCAATCACAACAATTAATTAAGCCTCGTTAGTGATAGTGACAGCTGGGCAATTATGTAGGCAACTTGAGGTTATGAGTGATAATTGTAACGTTGCGCTGGGGTCATAATTAACATTTCTGTGTGTCAATGTGATTACATTGTGAATGTTGTATAGCTAGTATGTCAACAGATGGGAGAGTGTCTGCGTCAGTCAGGGTCATTTGAATTGAATGACAGTCGATGCTATTGAGGAAGATATTTTGACAATTTGGGTTGTGTGTCTGAGCAACCAATGGACCCAGTGTATAGAGGTTGTGGCCGCCTATCCCATTTCATCGTTTAACAGGCTTAGAGTATTGTGGTTACAAAAAATTTCAGATTACAGCTAGTCTTGGAAACTAGGTGATTCCCCCAGAATTTTATTCTTGTCACGGGGGAAAAGCCTCTGAAACAGCATTTAGACCATCATGAGACACTATTAGACTATTGGCCTTTTTGAGGCGGTCCCAGAGGAACTACATCTTACAGCCCTGGAACGAATCGCTCTTGCCTTTGCCTCTCTTTCAGCACGTCGGGCAGTAGTGCTCACATGGAAGGAGACTGCCCCACCCACTCATTCTCATTGGGCCAAGGTCATCGTGAAAGGGGGGTGGAGGGAAACGGAGTGCCAGGGGAGGGGGGAAATCATCGCCTGTACAACTATTTTCCCTATAATTAGTACATAATGTAATGGTTCTTTCCAGGAAACGTCCTAAAAAATTAACAGTTCCTTTCTGGGAAATTAGGAAATTGCAGACCCGGAAAATAAAGCGTTACCAATTCATGTTATGTATTATATATCGAACAATTGAATTAATAAAATGTGCAGAGAAAATAAAATTTCATTGCAGATTTTGAGCCTCCATCCATCGCATCAGCAATGTACCAATGACTGGTGGCTGATATCTGATATTTAATAAAATGCCATATCGTCCCGATATATCGGCAAACTGGTATGGTGGTCTAACCCTAGTTAACCATAATTTATTAGAGTTAAAAGGGTTTAAGGTATAACGCGAAGCAATGCCTCTTAGTGACACATTGCTTTTGTAAAATAGCGGTACACAGTTTTAATAAATAGTAATGCAAATTTTAAATACATCTTTTACTCTCAATTAACAATAACTACAAGCCAAATAACTTTTGAACAGCAGCTAAATGATATTTAAATCAACAGTTACTGTAATGTGTGCAGTGGCATTTTCTGCTTTTCACTCAGTTTGCAATTCTCAATCACACTTTTTGCTAAACACTACACACAGTTCTCTACATTAGGCACAACTTAAAAAAAAAAAAAAAATCACTTGTGTTCATTTGGAAAGCACTGCCATTCAAAATGCTAAACTTCATTTACCAATTGGCTTTAGCACTATGAAAAAGGCCACAGGTCGCTTCAGTTCACCATGTGGTCGACCATGGACTGAGTATGAGGGAAGTTGGGCACAGAGTCCAGCCCAACCTGAGCTGCTTCACTGCTGCTTCCATCATCCAAATTCAGAGATGAGAACAGACAAGTAACCTACTACTTATACCATGCTACTGTTCTTTACAGTATACTGTAGGACTACATATCAGTACAACACATATCCAAGTGTTGAAATAAAGTATTTGTGATTGAAATAAAGTGTTTGTGCGTTATATATCTGCGTAGATATACATTACTGTAACAGTCTTTTACAACAGGCTACTGTGCATAAGTGTAACTCTGAAAATGCAAAAGGCATAAGCCTACAAATGAGATAGTAGTAGTAGTAGTTCATAGTAGTGTTTTCCGTTGAGCACATCAGTGTGCAGTCGGTTGTTAGAAAGATGTATTCATATGGTGGTTGTGTGTGTCATTTTGTTGCAAAATTAAATTTTGAGAGAAGATAAAACAGTTTTGAATGCAGTGTTTCATTTTGGCTCACTAAGGTTCATTTTGAGAAAATTAGCCTTAGTTTCAGAAAATGTGTGTAAGCAATTGCGAAAAATTATAAATGGTCAAGGGTGTGTGTTCAGCAGGTATTTTACAACGGCTTTGATGACAACAGCATGACAATTTTCCCTGCCTATCTGGAATCTCAATCAGATTAAATCTCTCAATGAGATTAAAATGCACAAAATAACACATTGTACAATTATATACCTATGAAGTTTCAACCAAAATTACATTTAAACCACCATAAAGCTGATGACAGAGGCTTTTGGTCTTAATCAAATGTTCACTTTTAGCCATCAAATTTTAGATCTCTTCAGCCATTACTCAGATCCATTGATGCTAAGCAATGCAATGTCTCCCACACCTCATTGGTCAAAGGGCCTGGTCATCTTACATTACCATTGGATGACTGCCGGTTGAGGTCCATTACTATTGGCCTGTGGCCCGTCAAGGTCCATTACTATTGGGTTATAGAGGTAGTGAAGCCCATTACCATTGGCTGATTGAGAAGTCTTGGAACATTAGCTTCAGATAATGAGTTGGGTGTCTTGTTTCATATCATTCCAGCCTCTATCATCTATTCGCATGATACATTGTCTTGGCTATTAGGGACAACAAGGCCAGATACACAAGCAAGATTATGAGGCAATGAAGATGGACAATTTTACCAGCAATCATTTCACATTATAATGCTACAACTTGCCTTGTACTATAGAGAGCCTAAGTCCCTCCCCTTACGCTGTCCCCCATGGGACCTTATTTCGGAAAAAATATGTACGGTAGTCAACGGCGAGAGACAAATATTTGTTTGATCCCGTTTGAATTGTGCCATGACTTACACATATGATGTTTTGTCAATTTAAAAGATAATTTTGCAAGTCAAGAAAGTGGCAGTTTGTTGTAAAACAGTACAGTAACGTTTAGTTTTGTGTGAAACCGCTCAGTGAACTACATCTCTCGTCTCGCACAATATACGTCACCAACACCAACATGGAACGAAACATAGGAAACACACAGGCATCGCGTTAACGTTAGCCCCCACTGTACTAAAACTATCCTAAACCAGTTTAAATCCATTCTTACTGTCTACCTTCCAGGTTGTGTATAATACTCCTGCTATCTGAGAGGGACTTAGCTTCAGCGGCTCTGGGTAGCTTGTGGAGAGAGGAAGTTACGTCACTTGCGCGACTTTTGGGTGTGTAGTCTTTCTAATTACGTATTTTTACAGTCTTATAGTTCAACAGTTTTACCACAAACTGCGACTTTCTTGACTTGCAAAATTATCATTTAAATTGACAAAACATCATATGTGTAATTCATGGCACAATTCAAACGGGATCAAACAATTATTTGTCTCTCGCCGTTGACTACCGTACATATTTTTTCCAAAATAAGGTCCCATGGTGGTCCACCGGAAGGGGAGGGACTTAGGCTCTCTATTCCGGGGACTTTTAAAGCTGGCATGGGCAACTTTGGAGAAATGAGCAAGAATTTTAAAGTATACATGTATTGCGGTTACAAACACACATTGCTACAATCCTTGGTCAGGCGAGGCTCACTTTACACTGGAGAGAGAAAGCACCGGCTCCTTAGCATTGGCAAACTTGATAAATGCTAAACCTTTTACGTAAAACACAGCTCTGCTAGCTCAATCTAGTTGTAACTAAAAGATTAGCCAGCAAAAATACTTTTTGTCAGCATAGATTAGTCATTGCGGTTACAAACACACATTGCTACAATCCTTGGTCAAGTGAGGTTCACTCTACAGTGGAGAGAGAGCGCTGTCTCGGGCAAATTTGATGAATTCCAAATCTTTTACACAGCTCCGCTAGCTCAGGCTAGTTGTTACTGAAATGTTTGGCAGCAAACAAATATTTTTTTGTCACACATAGATTGGCTACCGCAGTTGCAAAACCATATAGCTACAGTAGGGTACCTAACACTGGTTGACTGACTGACCTGAATGTGGCTCCTTCCTGATGAACAGTCTTGTGCAGTGGGGAAAATAACTGGCTTCCTTACACAACAAGTTTATTCCAGTCCCAATATTCAGTTTGAATTATGGCTGTTTCACCTCATCTCTTTATGTGTTTTCTCTTTGCAGACTTGTCAGGACTAGACTGTGCGTGTGTGATTGACAGGCAGGGGTGGGACACCTCCTTGCTGAGAGCTGTCCTGATTAGTTAAGATTCAGGCGCCCTCAGATATTGGAGTGGCTGATTACAGGGCCTGGGACAGTCACAGAGACTGGATTTTTTCTCAGAGCATTTGACTTATTTATAGATGTTGGGATGTAAAGAAAATGTCAACAAATATTACCAACATGGTTGTAAAAAAACCTTGCCTACCCCAGCTTTAAGAATTTCATGACACCATGCTGAGAAAATATATCATGACCCTGGGACCAAGCCACACCATTCAAATAGAATTGTTTCATGGTGAAATGCCTGGGTATTAATAGTAAAATCAAACTGTTAGTGTGACTCTCAGCTGATGTTTACAATGTTGGGCATTTCAACCATGATAATGTGAAGGAGGACACTGCTACCTGTGTACAGCTTATTTAGTAATTCTCGTTAGTGTAGAAGTATTCTACACAGCAGATAGGCTAATCGTGAGTGAATGAATTAATTAATGAATATCTTAATGAACCAATTTTGTATATCGGTCAGTGAGTGTTTAACCCATTTACGGATTTTAGTTTGTACAGCTGTAAATGAGTCCAAATTCATGGTGGTAGCCATAGTTTACCAATTTATCATTATTTGAGACTGGAGTTGGCCAACCCTATACTTGGATCAGCAAAGAAAGCTAAGCTTATCGCTTATTTGACAGCTATTATTCAGCTATTTGGCTTGTGCTCAAAAGGTTGTCCAAACCAATTGAATTGAAAAGATCCATAGAGTCCTTTCAATTCAATTGGTTTGGATGGTCAGGTGTCTGTCTTGTTTTGTGATGGTATTGCTCTTAGTCAATCATGTCGTATGGGTGGGAGGTCCCAAATCAGCAATATCAAAAGACCTTTCTAATAACCACATTGGGTTCTATATTCTGATTACCACTTTTATTAGAGGGGTATTTGAGTCATTATGGTTCTATATAAAACCACTACCCTAACCAAGAAACCCATGAAGAATCCTCTGATTTTCTGGGTATAGTCAAAGAGAGAGACAATGAGCAAAAGATAGGAAAGAGGGTGATAGAGAATGTAGCAGACACAAAAAATACAGAAATAAAACAGAGATTCAGACAGACAGAGGAAATGTCAGCTGCAGAGAGAGAGAGAGAGAGAGAGAGAGAGAGAGAGAGAGAGAGAGATAATGGCACAAAGTGTGACAGAGAAATTGTCCTAGTCCGGTGTCAGCTACCTAGAGGCCATGCCTGTCCCGGTAAATTAGATTATGTTTGATAATTAACGGCTTTCAGAAACGAGCTGTGATTGCACTGGAAGCCTTTTTTAATTAGAGACAAGAGAAGAGGGGGGGGGGGGGGGGGGGGGGATGCAGGCTGCTTTGGCTAATCCATCCCTACTGTCAAAAACCTTGCATCTCCAAGAAATAAAAGTTGACTTGTCAGAGATGAACAAAAGAATTCTTACTTTCCACATTGCACCCATGTATTTTTTTTAAATACAGAAATGAATATGAATGGGTTTACATGGGTGTTTAAGGTCATGAAACTCAAAAGTGTAATTAACAACAAGGTAATCACTAAAATGATAGGAGTTATGAGGTTTTCGCATAAGAATGACACTCTGCAGGGTAAAGTCATGGTGTTGTTATAAACCCAGCAACATGGTTGGTTGTAATTAGACCTGATTAGCATAGTCATTTGCATACACAGGAAGAAAACTGGAACTGATTGGCTGTTACTGCTCTAGGCCTTGTTTGTACTCAAGTTTGGGTTGTTTGTCACTCACTCACACTCACACACACACACACACACACGCCACCCTTTGAGAAAAAAATGTACACACACACATGCTCACACAAATCCACATAAGTATACCTGGAAGCTTCTTGGTACTATCAGTCTCATTCTGATCGCCGCTGAGAAACTCCACAATTTCAAGGTTTTAAGGTTAATTGTTTTGCTCAAGTGAATATCAGCTACCCTTATGTGGAGTGAGCTCTCCCCTCTACTTCACCTAAAGGCTACAGGCAACCTTTCGGAGGTACTAGAGATGGACAATAACGCCTTCAGCAGGAATGAGGTTTGGCAACCAGGACAAAATCGATGTGGAGTGCACATTCGGCTGGAAGGAAACAAGGACACACAGTGTCCATAGATGCAAAACAATCTACACAGTGCAGCAGTATTGCAGAGAGGAGGCGAGTGAATGATCCTGGTTCAGTGTGTTGCCTGTAGACATTGTCATGCCTCCTAACGGCCACTAGGGGTCAGATAGGCCAACCGTGAGGATGTGAGTGAAGAAATTTTGTTCATGGCTAGGTAACAATACCCACCTGCAGTAGGGTTGGGTGATTGGACGAATACATCGGGGATCTGCAATTCATCGCCGGTGGAAATTCCCTTGCCAATTTTTTGCCCATTTACTTACCTTGATATCTGGTCATTTTAAATGTAGGCTATAGCACAAGACATTCAGGGCTCTGTTTTTGTGATAGTATGCATGGTAGAGCTTTATGTCTGCAAAGTGGCTTTTTTTTTTATCATCTACGGAAGCATATTGCATTCACCTTGCACTTAACATCCAACTGCTCCAAAATCTGTTCTCCAAATTTCCCTTCAAGAATGTCTATATTGTTGTTAATTGACAACTGACAGCGGCTACGTTTACAGGCACAGAGAATTCACTTTTTTACCCGGTTACTCAAGTAAACTGGTTTTGGGTCGATGTATGTAAACCTGGTAACTTGGTAAGCTCACACTGCAATTATAAGAAAACTGGTTAATATCCCTGGTTTACCCCCTGGCTCCCTGTCTTAAACAGCTTACTGTGGTATGGAAACGTTGTTTTTTAGGGGTTCAAGCCCATAACCCTATTGCTTTTCTAGGATTCTTCTTCTTTTTCTGCCCTTAAATGATCAGTACCTCAGAGAGCAACCTAGAGTGACCAAATTTCTCCCACTACTCAGGCAACAAAGATTTCACTGATTGGCCAGATATGGCACTATAACAAGCAGCTCTACATTTTGGCCAATAGCTCCTGAACCCATAAGGTCTAGAATCACTTTTTTTCCTTTTTCAGTTTCCTTGGCTCAAGTCAGATCCATTGCACATACAGATTTTCATTTCCGCCATGATAGTTTTTCCGCCATTTTGAATTTATGCTTTTTTTTTTTCGCTATTTCTAATCCAATCTCAATGAAATTTTGCACACAGCATATACAGACTTCATAGATTATGGCTATTTGTTTTTTTTTTTAGATCATTTTTTGCCCTTATTAGACAGATGGCAGTGGAGATACAGGAAAGACTGGGAAAGGGAGAGGGACAGCATGTGACAAAGGTCCTGGGCCAGCTTGCCAGAGATGTTGTGGTAACATGGCATGCGTCTTCGACCACTGAGTCACCAGGACACCCCAAAAAATTCCAAACCATTTGACTGTGGTGCACAAATGAATTTTAGTCGAAGACACAAAAAGGAAGTGAAGCATAATTCCTAAACGCTTCATGCTAGAGCAACCAAACTTCAGATATATATTTGGGATGGACCCAAAGTGTATTTGGTCACGCTCCATAGCACCAAAATCAGGTCAACTTTGCAATAGCAACTACTTAAATTTTCTCAACAAAGTTGCTTTAATCTCCACCAAATTTTACACAGACACATTTTTCACCTGCCTACATCATTTTTGCACTTGACAATTTTGCCTTGACGCACAAAAGAGGTTGTCGGTGAAGATGCACAAACAGGAAGGGACGAAGATTTCCTAAAGCAAGTGGCCCCAAAATGTGCATCAATGGCACCATCCTCAGGACAAATTGTCAATTTTTGCAACATGTCAGGCACCATTTCCCTTGGCGGTTGTAGGACTGTCACCAAAATTTTCTATCATTGAGATGTAGGACTTCCAAAATGATGAATCAAACTTATATTGTCACTGTCAAATCATTTGCCCCATAGGCTTGGACTCCACTAATGGTCACTTGTGGCTAAATATATAGATTTTCTTGTCAGACACACAACATTATGAACCTTGATGTCAACAAAAAACATGGCAGCCACCAGTACTACTATTGCTCAGTCAAAGAGGGAGGGAGAATATTCAGTTAACTGGTTTATTCATGGAAACAGGGAGACTCAATCACAGGGAATCAAAGGTTCATATAAACAGATTAACCTGAAGAAAGCCTTAACCAGAGTACAGACAGGCTTACTCTTCATGTAAACACAACCACTGTCTCCCACATCCCACATTTAGAACATGCATCATGACCCCGGGCCTAAGCCAAACCATTCAAATTAGATTGTTTAATGTTAAAATGCATGGGTATCAATGGTAAAATATTTTTTTTGCCATTCCTGACAATGTTGGAACATTTGCAAGAAACTGACAGGATGAAATGGTATAATTGCTTTGTGCAAATGCCCAGTGTGTAATAAAAGCTATTACTGTATAAAATTATGCTAATGCTGATACGGTATGATGAACCTCATATGGTTTTCTCCTAAACAAATTATTTCTTCATATTTCCGACTGCTAAGGATCACTGAGTTTCAATTAAGTACCGAAAAATAAACAAAGCATGGGATATCTATCTGTCTCTGTCAGGATGGATGGCTGACTGTTTGTCTCCTTTTGTTTGCACACAGACTCACACAAAAACACACACCTGCATATGCTGCACACACATACACAAAACAGACACCTGTATACTCTGCACACATGCACATACAGTACTCAGCTTGCTATTAACGGAATGCTTTGTTATTTATATGGCCTCCCGTCACTCTGACCCTCTATCAGACCAGAAAAACACATGCGCGTACACACACACACTTACGTAGTTGGTGCATGTCTCTCCACCCTCTGCTAGCAGGACAAGCAGTGATGGTGACCAGTGGGCAGACGTTTCCAGCCAAAGTTGTACACAGAGCCTGCTGGTGGAAAAACACCTTGGCAGGATCCACCAAATGCTGCAGGACCTGAAGATGGGCCTGAGAGAGAGCAAGAGAGAGAGAGAGATAGAGAAAGAGAGCAGGAGAGTTTGAAAAAAAACCTTGGCTCGACAAAACGGTAATTGGGTGATTCTTCAATTTGGGAAACTTTTGGGTACTTAAAATATATTAAAAAAGAAACCTTAAGTAGCCTATATAAGGCTCCCACACACCATCTACTTCAAATCACAATTTATTGGACATTTCGGTCGGAGACCTTCTTAAGCATCAAACATGGAAATGATACCACCTGTAAAAAATGAAACCTTGTAAAACTTGGGCTTTCAGGTGATGTAATAATCTCTAGTGGTAACAATAGAGGTCCACAGCACAGGTCTTGAGCAACAGTGGCTGTGAACAGCTGATTGTGTTTCTAAATGTACATATTTGCCATCTCAACAGAATTGAACAGGCATGGTTAATTTCTGTCCTGTTCTTGACTGGAAACAGATCATGTCATCACTGATGCATCTGATCAATTTTGTGTTTAGATTATGTCAGTTTGTTACCTAGGTAATTATAGTGTCTGGTTAGCTAACCATCACTATCTTGTTTACACATCTGATTAGCATACTAGCTGACGTATATAGTAGAAGCTAGTGTTAGTAGTGGTTAGTAGTCAAATGTTATATCTTGCATTCTACAACTTAGTGTTTTGGAGTAACTTAGCTGTATCCAATTTCAGACAGCATACGACCAAAAATTCACAATCAATGGAGATGTAGTGCAGGTGGTGAGGCTGGAGTCTGGGTGGCTACGTTCAGCAAACCTCAAGGTTATCGGCCCTACAGCAGCTTGAAGGGGATAAAGTTGTTGGCCTATCCTGTAACGTATACACCAGAATTTCCTTCAGGATCAATAAAGTATCTATCTATCTATCTGTTGGACACCTGGGGGATTTCTTGGATAGGTAAGATCATGGAGGGGAGCATGACAACCCAGTCCTTGGTCCTTGGGGATTCCCACACAGGAGAAGAGGGTGAACAGCTCTCTGTAGACAGCCTTGAATGTAGCTTTCCACAAGGGAATGCCTTCCAGGCATCGGATCGTGTAGTCTACCATCACCAGGATGTACTCGTGACCCCTGGCCGACTCCGAGGTGGCCCCTGAGGGGATGGGCATAGGCCAGCTTCATGATGGTGTCTACGCTGGAATGGGGGACCACCAGCAGCTTGGTGCCTTCGCCGCTCTGTTATTCCACAGAGTAGAGGAGACCGCTCTTGATTTTGAAGTGCTGGGAAGAGAGGTGACCCCCTGTCCATCAATTCCCCTCCATGTCCAGAACCTGGTTCCAGCAGTGTTTCTGCCAATCGTCCTCCAGCTCCATGTGTCTAGGGCGAATGTATACATGGCCTGGAACTTGGGCCAATCCTGCCCTAGGATGAGTGGCACCAGCATTTATCTATAACCCCCACAGTTTGGGGCCATTCCCCCAGAGGTTCAGCTATCCTCACCTGGCCACTGATACTAGGCGTATGTCCCCGTGGACACACGTGAAAGGGAGGGAGCCTTCTTACTGGAAGTCCAGTGGAAGAATATGAGACTGGGCCAAGGTGACGTGCTGCCGGAATCCAGGAGAGCCTGTACTTGTCTGCCCTGGATCCTAACCATTCTTTGGATAGGGCAAGACTGCCCCTAGGCGATGACCCTAGGCCATGTACAGCACACCCATCCAGCCAGGCTTTCAGCAGATCCAGGACAGGGTGGCCTGGCTCAGCTCCAGCACTTTCATCATTTTCTGGGGATCACTGAGGGCAGTCAGGCCAATGCTCTTCCTCTCTTCCTCTGGTAGGGCCCTTAGGAAATGATCCATGGCCACCCGGCCCACAACCTGGCTTGCCAAGAGTCAGTCTGACAGTCGGTGGTGTTGGATCATCTGAGTCTGGGGGGGCGAGGGCCAGCGTACCTTAATCCCAGACTTCCAGAGCCCATAGTCACGTGACAAGGCTTGATGGGCTAGGCCAGGTAACGCTTAGTGGGATGTCACTTCGTGAGATGGCCTCTAGAAGGCGTCTGACTAAGAGATGGCCCCGAGTCTCTTGACAGAGGAAACAAATCTAGGCTACATCCAGGGAGTCATTGGGCCAGAACGCACTGGAACGCCATTCCGGGAGTGAATTTGACAACGTAACGCGCATTCTGATTCTGAACAAATAAAAACAGAGCAGTACCGGTGGTTGTACCTGTTTTAGGAGCTTAAACTACTGGCTCAGTTTGTTTTATGACCAGCGTTTTCCGGCAGTGCTTAAAAACGGAAAACTCAACCGGGATGCCGGGCGACATTAAACAAACACACAATCAATGCCAACCACAGACAGTTTAATCTGAGCCGCGGAGCTGACAGGTTGTATTGTGAAAATGTCGAGACAGAAGAAACTACACATTCTTTCCTATTTTCACCCCAATGTGAGTGATAAAACAATGTCCCAATGGACAGAATGGACAGAAATCTATCCGTCAGTAATTATGTCCATTTTCCAACGGATCAGTGTGGCCACAGCTAGTTGAATTCAACACACGCGCCGTGGACCTGCACAGGATCTGTATTTGTTTTTTAAAATACTATTCACAGATACATTCTCAATCATTCGACCAACCGTAGCCTATCCAGTTCGGGACCGGCACAGTGTGTTCTCTTACCTTAGTTTAGGCAGCATTAATATAGGAACTGGCTGTTGCTAACCTTGCCTAGGGCTGCCTCTTAGGCTGTCTGCATCAATTCACTGACTGCCTGCTGTCTGTATGAGTGTGTTCGTGGCAAATATGTCTCGTTCGAGTGTGTGAGTCATGCTTCGTAAGGCTGTATTTATGTAGCTGCCTGTTTGCCTTTTCAGGCACCAATTTTACATTTCTTGGCACCACTATTTGTCACACATTAAAATGGGAGGTTAATACCAGCCTCATAATTACAAAAGCCCACCAGAGACTTTACTTCCTGCGCCAGCTCAAAAAGTTTGGTGTGTGCAGAGAGGCCATGACTCACTTTTACAAAGCTGTGGTGGATATGGGAACTCAACCACTCAAGAGAGGAAGCAGTTAGAAAGAGTCGTACGAACAGCATCTAAGATCATCGGCTGCGACCTCCCGACTGTTTCCTCTATCTACTCCGCTCGCAGCAAGCGCAGGGCAGCGAAAGTGATCGCTGACTCCACTCACCCAGCCAGTTGTCTTTTTAAACTCCTCCCCTCAGGGAAAAGACTCCAGTGCTTGCCCAGTAGGACGTCCCGCCTCAGGAACAGCATGTATCCTGAAGCTATTCGGCTTCTGAACTCTTCTGAACTGACACTTCAGCACTTTATAGAGGTAGAGCATTTTAGGATGTCCAACCTGAAATAATTGCCTTTTGTAATTCTTGGAGGCCGAATAATCCAAAAGCAGAGTTAGGAAGTGGGAGTTTACACGTAACAAGACTGCAGTAATCTTCATACGAAAAATGGTAACTGTAATCAGTTACAGCTAATGAGAAAATTGGAATACAGACACTACACTACAGACACTACAGAGATTACTTTAGATTACTCAGAAGCATGTTTGAAGGGAACAAATGTATGAATGTTAACACAGAGATGCAAATAGATACTAATAGAAAGATCTTTTACACTTCCTATGGTGGTCAACAATGGTTGTAGATGACAAGAATATGGATATTCACATTATAGCCTTGGAATTAGAATAAATAATTTACATATTCAGGGGATGGATTTTGGAGTCAAAGTGATTCAAAAGCACCTGAAAGTAAGTAGATGTCACTGAGTTGGAAAAATTCAGTGAATTACTGGATTTCCCAACCTTGCCCTTTCTCAACCTTGCAAAAAGACAGATAGATAGAGAAACAGAGAAACATGGATGGAAAGAGAGAAAATTAGAGACTGAGAGACAAAGAGAGAAATGAAAGAGACACTAGCCTATACCAGGGATATTCACATCTTTTTTAAATCTACAAAAAGCAGGACATTGAAAGAAACCAAAAAAGACAAAGAAGCAAAAAATAAAACAAAAAATAAAAAAGGGAGAGATGGATTAGTCACAGACTGACAAGTCAAATGTTGCACAGTACAACTTATAGGTTGTAAATAATAGGGGTACAACCAGGTCACTGTACAGTCGTGTAATGTATGGTTATTTTTTAAGTTGCATAAGAAATATTAAAATATCTTTTCAAGTCTAGGGTTAACAGCAAGCATTTGTATCCTCCACAAACTGAACTCAAAATGACCAGAGGGCCAGCTGATTGAGTTGTTTTTTTGTTTTTTTTTACTGTCACCTTTTGATATTTACTGTTACCATTCATATCTGAATGCAAAATTACAAAGTAAGGTTTGTGAGAAATTTAAATGATCATAATCATCATGTTGGCTTGCAGGAAATCAACATTATCATCAGTGTCCCGTGACTACTACACCAATTCCCTGATTAAATTTGCATACCATCACACTTTGCCTCCAAGTTGGTTACAGGAAATATATATTCATGAATTAAACAATAAACATAAATAAATAAAGGGGCCTAACCTATGCAGGGACATCAATTAACTAAACCCCAAGCTATGGTAAAGTCTGTGCATCTAATTATTCATCGCCAAAATTTCCACTTACATTTCTGACTGATGACTGATATTATTATTTGGTAAATGTAATAAATTGTTTGGCATAAGGACTGGCAAGATACTGTTTGGTCAATGTGATAAATTATTAGTTTTATGTCACCAAACTATAATTTTAGAGGGAAAATTGGTCCTGAATCCACCCCTGATGTGGTTTTTTTTGGATATACTGTAACTTCCAAAGAAATATCTGGCAATTTTTTGCTTGATCTAGATAGATAGATAGATAGATAGATAGATAGATAGATAGATACCTGCAGTGCAGAGTATGTGTAAGGATAATGGTAGGCCAGGTAGCAGACATCCTCATTGTGTTTGAAGGTCACGGTAAAGGTCAAAGTGTAAAAAGTCGCTCTCTTTCTTCCCCGAGCCGGACAGAAGTGGTTTCTGGATGGGAAAAAAGAAGGAATCAGAAAGAGCTGAAGTTATTGTAAAATGTAGATTTAAAAAAATCAATCTACAAAAGAATAAATCTTTGTTTTTTTTGTTTTTTTATTTTGTCTCTATTTTTTGTGCTAAGCGCTCATTGCTGTGGTATATTTATATATTTAAATTGTCTCCATATGAACATATTGTGTATTATCACTTTACATATGCGTAAATACGCTTAAGGCAGATTGGAAACCACCTATGGAGGTAGCTTTGCAAAACATAAAGTTCAAATGCTTCTGGAAATTGTATTTTTAAATATGGTACTGTGGTCTGTCTAGACAGTGCTTTTTTGCTAGAATCTTTTTCAATATTTCATTGGTTGCTACCCTCTAGTCATGATGATTAGATTCATAATGATTAGATTACATTGCAACAAAATGTCTCAGCTGATCAATATTCCTCTATTTGTTGTAAGACATTACAGTCTGCCATCAATGAGGAGATAATCATCTGTCTGAACAGTAAGAATTATGGTCTTTGAGAAAATGTTTGAATCTTAAGCAACTTGTCGAACGGGAAGCAGTCTATGTCTTTTTTTCTTCTTTTTTTTACTTTGTGCTCTCTTTCCTGTGATGTTGACTGTATTTTCATTTGATTTCATAAGAACTGCTTTCAGGCAGAAACACTCTCCTAAGCTGAGAGACTTGAAATGAGGTGAATCACAAAAGGGCGTTAGCGATTGGTGAGAAGTGCTGTCTAAGGCGGGACATCCGATGTAAACAATTTTTTTTCCGCAAAGATCGTGGGGAGAGTTTTGGATGAAACTAGCTTGTCACGTTAGCATTTGGGGAGGTTTTTTTTTCTTCCCATAATCTGACATTGTTTTAATCTAGTGTTTTGTCTACTTCCTTGTTCCAATGTTTTCATTTTTGCCTAATGTCATAGACACACCTAGACATGGTTAATCTTGCCTACTCTTGTGCTATGTTGAACGATTCTTACCATGCATTTATCCAGTAAATACATAATCTTCACCCGGTTAACACCTAGTATTTAGGATGAGTGTAATACGATAGGTTACCACTAAAGTTATAATAAAAAACGAATGCTTGGTGGGGCCGTGGAAAAAAACAATAATTTACATTTCCATTTTTCATTGAATCTGTCTGTCCCCTCCATACCTGAAATAACAGATTTCAGTTCCGGTCCTGACCCAGTGTGGTCTGCCTTCCAGAGCTTCTCTCACTGAGTACAGCACTGGCTGCATGCCTGCAGTACACACACACACAGATAGGCAGACAGACAGCCACATGGATTAGATCAGAGCAGTGGCATTTACTCGCTTTTGCCAAGTGAAACAGCACTCCAATTTTGGTGATTTTCACGTTTTAGCTTTAATTGAAGTATGGTCCCTCTATCGGTTAAAGGGTAACTTCGGTATTTTTCAACCTGGACCCTATTTTCCCATCTTTTTGTGTCTACGTGACTAAAGGGGACAACAATTTTTGAAATTGGTCCAGTATTGAGCGAGATCGCTTCAGCCGGTCTGTGTGTAACCAAGTCTCACGAGAGTTGAGTTGTTGCAGGAAGTTACACACAGACCAGATCAAGCGAAAGGTAAAGAAAAACGTTTCATTTCTCTGTAGGGTCCTTTCCATAATGTTGTCAGACACTTATAATAACAATCTGAGCCTGTCAGTGGCAAAACAAGCACTTTTAGTGGACGTACATTGACGGTGCGATTTGTCCCATCGGATTACATTGCAGCTCGTTTCGAGGCTGCCAGCTGAAGCGATCTCGCTCAATACTGGACCAATTTCAAAAATTGTTGTCCCCTTTAGTCACGTAGACACAAAAAGATGGGAAAATAAGGTCCAGGTTGAAAAATACCGAAGTTACCCTTTAAGACAATTCCACACCCCTTTAGTCTTACAAACCTCTTTCAAAAACCATTGGATAAACTCAAATATGCATGTTTGCAATCTAAAAACAAGGGTGTTTTTCTTAGTTCCTAAACATTTTGGAGATATAAGGTTTTCGCCCAAAACATTCTCACTCTCTGTATGTTTGCTGACAACAATATCTACATTGTTACAATATTTCATCACCATGCTCTATGAAGCAGTAATCCCTTAAAATAATCTTACATCTTCATTAATTTACATTAATTGACCCCTTAATTCATGCAAAATCCCCTTAAAATTAATTAAGGGAGTTATTAATGGAGGAGAAACCTCCTTAAACACCCTCTTAATCTTGACTCCTTACTTTCTAATTGAATGTAGAATTCAGGGAGACAGGAACTTTTCCATTAATTTCCACTTAATAACCCTGTAAACCATGCACAAAAAGCATGAAAAATCCCTTAATTACTAGTGTCTTTGTGTATCAACCCATGAATAAATCCCTTATAAACCTATGATACTAATCGTACTTTTTTAAAGCTATGTTATTTTTAATGGATAATTAATGTTTATGTAAAGGTGAAATTAAGGACATTTCAGGGATTTCGTTGTGATATGGGACTAAACAAAGCATTAATTAAAGGTATATTAAGTAATCTATGACCTCTATTGGCGACCAGTAGGAATTGCAACAACATCAATAGAACTTGTCCCCTCCTACACAATTGTCACATACTGTCAGTCCTTGTATCAAAAGATTTTGGCATGACAGCATTTTTTATCCAATCTCTTCACCTGTATTAGAAACCATAGGCTATTCCCACATATTTAGCTCCCAGGCTTGAAAAGTTGAAGAGACACTGTTCTAGTTGAATGTAACAGCATCAAATCTCCAGAGGTGAGAAACAGATAGCTAGATGACTTTCTAGTCTGTCAGCACGTTACTATCTTTCAGAAGAAAAGCCATTTTCTGTACAATGGGATACAGGCTATTTTGGCAGAACACCCTTTTCTTCTATTCACTTTTTCCAAAGATAAAACCGATTTCCTGGGGGACTTTGAAAAGAGCTATTTTCCGGTACAAAGGGCATTGGATGAGTGTGTGTGTGTGCGTGTGTGTGTAGAGCCAAACTGAGAGAATGAGTGTGCACATTTGTCTTTAGCTAGAAGAGATTGCTATTGTGGAAACTGGGTGTGTTTTGCAATCCTTTTGTCTCTGTGTGTGTTTAGCGGTAATGAATGGTCTATAGTATGACCCACTGCTGAGCCTGTATAGCCTGCCAACGAGGGTGGGAGAGAATGAAAACACAGCAAGAGGTCTGTTCTATCAACCCTTAGTGTGAGTGTGTGTGTGTGTGTGTGTGTGTGTGTGTGTGTGTGTGAATAAGCTCTGATAGAGGGTCAGAGTGCAGGAGGCCATATAAATAAGAGAAAGTCCCATTGACAGCAAGCTGATGGGAGCAATCTTTATTTACTGTAGGCAATAACACTCAAAACGCACAGTTATTACACAGTCTGGTGAAATGTTAACCTTATTTTGACTTATTACATGGCTCCGTTGAATATTCAATTCTGACTGGCCAATGAACACATTCCGAGGTGTGTTATTTTTGAATAAGAGATCGCTGTTTCACATTGCATCATAACACTCTGCAGTCAAGAAGTCAAAGTTTTGTTGATTTCTAATCAAATTAACAAGCAACACCTTGTGGAAAAAAGATGTTACTCCTTGGTTACTGCAGGCAAACACTCAGCTAATCGAGGTTAGAAACATGAATATTGTTTCCAAAATGACTTTTAACTTATTTAGAGAACACAAAACTTTTGATTGCTGGTTAGAGGCAGAAGGGCAATCTTTCCAGATTTGTTTCTATGGTTACAGTTCTGCTACAGTGTAGCCATGGATGCTAGCTACACACATTTCCATGGTTATAGTATTGCTACAGTGTAGCCATTTATGCTAGCTACAGACGTTCCTATGGTTTTAGTCTTGCTGATCATAAATTACTTTAGCTTTGCGTCAGGGTCTTGATCCACAGTCGGTGCTTATTTTGCAAAAATTAACGTACATTATCGCGCGTACGCGTTCCAAGATGGCTGTCACACGTATCCTGCGGTTGTTCGGAGAGCTCTTTGTGCACGTCCTCAAAAATTGACGCTACACATCCGAAAGGTGCCATACCCACATACCCGCTGTATAGGCACTAACCACAATTTTATGCCCAGTGACGTGACAGATGCTAGGACAGATGGCAGAATCATTTGTAGAGAAGCAGACAGAACTTGTCTGCAACTACCAACATCTCTTGTTCTCGATTCATCTCCATTCCACTATTCGGCGACAAATATGCATGCCAGAATAGCTGGCGAGAAACAGCTCTTTACGTACCAAAAATTGCCTAAAGGTTAGGTCATTCTAAGCCTGATCGGACCATCCTGATCATCGGGGTGATTCTGAGCTGGGGGGGGGGCACTCAGCCCCGACAGTCAGTCAGATTATCCTGTAGTGTGAACGGGTTCAGTACTCGGACCCCATCAGGAATAGTGTAAATGCAGGTCTTTTCCACTTTTCCCGCTTCATAAGACTTGGATTATGCTGCACAAACTGTATAGTCATTTTATGGTTCTTTTTTGTTCTTTTTGGAACTCTAAAGAAGTGGGTGAACTGTTCCTTTAAAATGATTCCACATACCTCATAATGTAATACGCATGTAATAACATACTTAATGTACTTTAAGTGATGTTATTGCATTATGTAGTCAAGGCAGAATAGCCTCAATAAGTCAGTCCATATGCTAAGATTAATGCAAAACTGTTTCATGCACTCAAGCGCTAACGTTGTGTCCTCCACCAATATCTGAATGAAACTATATTTGATCCTTGTTCAATCAACACACCAAAGGGAAATTTTATATTTCATAACACACTTAGAGGGATATTTTATTACATTTTGACTCGTTTTTCCATTATCTGTCAGTTATTAGGTTATCAGCTGCTACAGCCCCTCTTTCCCTCCATCTCTCCTGTCTCATCCCTCTTTCCACCTCCCTCACTTCCCCCCCACCACACACACACACACACACACACACACACACACACACACACACACACACCCTTTCTCACCGTAGTTGAATTGACTGTTGGTCTTCTCACAGTTGATGATGTTGAAGCGATAGGGGACGTTGGCCACCATGTTACTGACTTCAAAGTAAAACCACTGGGTGTGCTGGGAGCAGTTCGCATCCGCATTCAATATGAGGTCATATTCATATCTACAGAGGAGGAGAGGATCGAGAGAGAGGAGGAGAGAAGAGGAAAGTAGATGAGAAGACAGGAGACGAGGGAAGGAAAAAAGGAGGAAAAAGGGAGAGAAGAGAAGATAATCAAGCAAGGGAGATAGAAAAAGAGAGCAGAGGAGCGGAGAAAACAGGAAAATGAAAAGAAAAAAGAAGGGGTGGGAGGTGAAAAGAAAAGAGGAGAAAGGAGGAGAGGAGAAGAAAGTAGATGAGAAGAGAGGAGACGAGGGAAGGAAAGAAGGAGGAAAAAAGGAAAGATGAGAAGAGAAGAAAGCAAGGGAGACAAAAAAAGAGGAGAGGAGAGAAGGAAAAAATGAAAGAAGAGAAAAGAAGAGGAGAAGAGAAGAGAAGAGAAGCAAGCAAGGGAGATAGAAAAAGAGAGGAGAGGAGAGGAGAAAACAGGAAAACGAAAGGAGAGGAGGTGGTAGGTGAAAAGAAAAGAGGAGAAAGGAGGAGAGGAGAATATAGGAAAAGGATATAGGAAAGAGGAGGATAGAGGTAAGTAGAAGAGAGGATGGGAGGATAGAGGAGAAAATGAAACTCATACTCAGTAACATGTTACAGCAATATTATTATTTTTCCCAGAAAGGCATCGAACTATTCCAAAAAACTATGATTATCCCAGTTTGTTTGAAATGGTATAGTGTGTGTGTGTGTGTGTGTGTGTGTGTGTGTGTGTGTGTGTGTGTGTGTGTGTGTGTGTGTGTGTGTGTGTGTGTGTGTGTCCATACCTGCGGACCTGGATAGCTTTCCTCAGGTTTCCACATTCAAACTTAGAGAAAAACCTCAACGAGTCTGGCCTATCAGACAAACACTGAGGACTGAGACACAAAGAAACAAGACAGCGTCCTAAATGTTTGATATTTGCATTCAAAAGACACAGAACGATGAGACAAATTTAACATCGCATGTCTACTACTTACAGTTAGAGCCTGAAATGATATTTTCGCAATTGTACTATGTTGACAAAGATGAACGACGGCAATAGTAATGAACCAACACACAAGTGTGTGTGTGTGTGTGTGTGTGTGTGTGTGTGTGTGTGTGTGTGTGTGTGTGTGTGTGTGTGTGTGTGTGTGTTGTTTATCTACCTGGTGTCTTCCAGGTCGAAGACCACCTGGTTCATGATGTCATCAGGATTCAGGAAGCGCTGGACATCCTCAAACACTTTCTGCCTATTAGAGGCAAACACATACAGAAAAACATTACTGCTACTACTACTACCACTAGTCCTACTACTTCTACTACTACTATTGCAACTACTATGATTGCTACTACTGCTGCACCTACTATTATGCTACAACAACAATCTTATTTAAAAGCTGAGTTGCTTTACCATTTCTTGTTTTTAGATGGTTTTGTAAAGTACATAAGAAGGAGATACAAATTGGGGAAATGCATTCAAAAGGAAAGCGGTTAATGAGAAACACTGAAAGAAAACAATTACATAAAAGCAAGTCTAGATAGTGTGTTTTAAGAAGTGATTTAAAGATGATACTGAATTAGCTGGCATAAGTTTCTTTGCTAGTCTTGAGTCTAGACTGAGGGACAGTCTGTGGCAGTCAGAGATGTGAGAATGGTTTTTGACTTTGGCAGAAATATAGTTTTTGACTTTGGCAGAAATATACATATATATATCTATCTATATACATATAGATAGATATATATATTTGTTTAGTAGTTGCAGGAAGCAGGACAGCACTACACTTTTATCTGCTCTTCAAAAGTCAAGTCACTGTCAAAAATAAGTTTCTGGTCACTCGCTTTGTGTTCTTATCTTATTATGTGTGGATCAACAGATACTGGCGATCACACATCTCAAATCGCACATTTAGGATCAATACAGCCATTCGGGAAAGGAGGGGTTTAAATGACATCACCAACCAATAGGAAACTCTGTCCTAAGTCCACCAAGCCACCCCTGATGTCAATGCATGTTCTGGATCAATAGATATAGTTGATGAAAACCAGCACAAAATTTTGGGGACAGACAGATGGACAGAAACACCAACCTACACTAGGTGCTGGTCATATCAAAAAAAAAATGTGGGAAACATTGAATACTATTTTTTTGCTATTTTTGGCATGAAAATGGTCAAATGTAAAGATATTGAATACAAAACGAGGAATGCTAACCACAATAGGCAAAACTGGTCCTTAAAATTGAAAGCAACGCGTTCTAGTATGTGCACAAAGACACGCACCAGGATTTTTTATTGATTAGTCAATACTTGGTGGAAAGTAAATCCTCCCCCAGAATCTAACAAGCTAAATGCTTATCATTCAAACAAGGAGAGAGAAAATTGATTGAAAGTGTGGTTTGCAGCAGAACATGGATGTAAACAACACAACAGCAAAGACAATCAAGAAAACAGAATTTGCAGTTGTTTTATGGGTAGGGATATTTATTCAGCTTTCAGATAAGGCAGCAACAATACACACAGTGTAACAGTACTACTTGGCCAGCACTTCCACATCACATCCACACATCACACTGTTTGACTCTATAGTGACTAATGTCTTAGCCCTGACTAGCCCTGTTTGGCCCTGTAGTGGAAACCAGACTAATGTGACTGTGTCCATATGGGCTGCAGTGGCATCTGAGGTCAGTCTGTGTGAGAGAGATCTGAGAATTACACAAACTTGTAGAAACTTTTCAGTCTCCCCACTAGATTTATCTAGAGTTCTCCTTAAAGTTAAGTTTAAATTTGTTTCCTCCTCCCCTACCTTTGTAAATCTCTCTAACTTGATGTTACAATTATTGTCTGAGTTAGTCACATCTAATTGTAAATATTGATTTATGTCTGTAGTCATAGTGGGTGTGGGTGACAAACTGCAAATTAATCCTAACACTTCATACTAGATAACATGGCTATTTGTTGATGTTTGGTGATGTTAAAGTAGCTGGGCTTGTCCAAGCTAATATTACCTTGGGCTACCATTAATTGGGACACAAGAAATTGATGCAAATTATTGGCCACAGAGGGTGAAAACATCACTGTCTGAGACAATGTTTTGGTTAGTGGTCCCTTCAGAATCTACTAGATAAGATGTACCTTAAAGGATAAGGCTGGTGTTTTTTAATGCATTGCTTACCGTCAACAAATCCTATGAAAATAACAAAATCAACAATGCGTTTGCTCTACTCCCGTTACTTTCTGATTTCCCACGTACCTTTTTTAGCTGTCAATCCGGAAGTCATTGGCTCCGATTGTAAGCTAAAAACCTTGAAATACAGCTCACAAAGACATAATTTCTATTTTTTTTTTATAACTTTATCTTTATTGTTTTCTTTTCAGAGTATACTTACAGAGGGTAAAAAAAAAAAAATATGAAAAGGAAAGAAAATACAATAAAAGGTGAACAGAGCCTGTAGGGAGGAACAGGTCTACATTCTATTTAAACAACATTACTATTTATGCCTTTTTTTGATCTATATATTAGCCATTTTTCCCAGCCTTTTGCAAAACATTCTTCCTTCATTCTTAACCTATATGTGAGATTCTCCATCACTAGGATATCATCTATGATAGTCAGCCATTGTTTGTAATTTGGTGCATCAGTCTTGAGCCAGTTCTTAGTGATAGCCCTCTTTCCGGCAGCGAGGAGAATCTTGACAAAGTATTGGTCTTCTATATTCACAGTTCCTTCCATATGACCCAGGTATAAAACAAGACAGGATCGAGGGATTTCATAACCCAATACCTCACACAGAGCAGAATGTACATCATCCCAGAAAGGTTGTATTTTCATGCAACTCCAAAAAATGTGTTTGTGGTTTGGTTCCATGTGGTTACATAGTCTCCAGCATGTTTGTTGAATATCCATTTGTTTACTTTTAATTTTGGGTGTGATGAAGTAACAAATGTGATTCTTCCAAATAAATTCCCTCCATCTCAGTGATTGTGTCGTGGTCTGGTGTATTTTCCACATATCGTACCACATCTTTTCTGGGATCTCTTCATTCAGCTCTCTTTCCCATTTAGCCTTAACATATAATGTTGAATCCTTTCTAGATTCCATCAAACAAAAGTACAGGATTGACACGACTCTGGGAATAGCATTACAGTATGCTTGTACAAGTATCTTCATGATAGGATGTATTTTGTCTTCATTTTTCTTGATTTTTTTAATATAATAGTCCTTCATTTGTAAATATCTAAACAGGTCCTGATTTGCTAGGTCATATGTGTTTTTTAATTCTTGAAAGCTTCTCATTTCGATTCCAAGTCATCTAGCTTGTCCATCATAATTTTGTGTTCTTTCATTATGTCCTGCAGTGCACAATTTGCTTCGGTGCTCCACAGCTCGACTTCTTCAACGTGTGTCAAAGCGGCGTCCATCTTATCATTTTGCTCTCCTATCTCTGTGGTTATTTTTGCAAATTTCTGGTCAATGTCTTCCTTGAGTTCTGTCAGTTCATTTCTCATTTGGATTGTGATTTCGTCTTTAACCATTTTCAGGTCTGTTTTCAGTTTGTTTTGTAGGGCTTGAATTTGTTTGCTAATGCCATCCAAACTGGTTTGAAATGAAGCCATGCAGCTAGCTTCAGGTGTTAGCATGTTCTTCTCTTTAATCGGACTGTTTATTTCTTTACCTTGGCTGTCCAGGTTTCTTTTGTTCTTTGTTTTCGTTGAACCTCCGCTCATTGTCAAAGGTCCTGGGTCCTTCTGTATTTAATTCTCGAGTTTTGGCGGAGTTTATTGTGTTGGCGTAAGGGAGCTCACAACTCAAGCGTCCATGCTGCTCTACCGTCCCACTGGAAGTCCATAGTTTCAATTTTAAAAATCGCTAACTGTTACCACGAAAAAGTCAGGCTGTTGTAGTTATTACCAAATCAAATTCAAATGGAAACAAATTCTTCATTACGCCGGGGACTATTTTTGGTGCTACAGAACTACTTTCCTGAGATCGCAAACGTGTTTACAGCCAGCTTATTAAGTTGTTTGAGGAAAAAGTCGGCTGGCCCGGTGCATCGTGATGATGAAATATTCTGCCCAGAGCAACGGCATGGCTCTGTGACGTGTTTTTAATCGTTTTTTTAATACAATGGAGTTCTGATTGGAGTGCTGATTTTGTTATTTTCATAGGATTTGTTGACGGTAAGCAATGCATTAAAAAACACCAGCCTTATCCTTTAAGTCTCCATGGCATAACTACGACGCAGGTTTAACTAGTTTCAATGCAATGTTTAGTTTAGACTTTGCTGCTGAACTCCATGATGAGCAGCCTTACAGATTTTTAAGCACTTTGGCAAAGTACTTTATAAAAGTAGTGCCTTCCAATTACGGACAAGATAGAGGCCGAGTCAACTGGACACGATCATTTGGGTTTGAAATTAGACAGAGCTTGAAAGGTCCCTCACATTAGGCCTAATATCATTCTACACCAAGGACAATTTACTCACAAAGAAGCCCTAACAAAATGGCATTAACATTAGTTCTGTTGAGGGACTGTAGACTTAAAAAATCTTCTCTTTTATATGAGCGCCGACAGACTGGCAACATAATTAGATAAAGTTCAGAGTGAAATTGCGTCTTTAACATTTTTAAATGTCAGCGTCTGTTGGCCTCTTGAAAGTGCTGAGAAAATGTCTCGGAGGAGAGACATTAAAAAGTGCCGTACACACACACACACACACACAGATACAAACACGCCTACATTCATCCACAAACACACACACATCCACGTCCACAAATACCCCTACAGATGCTGATTGACAATGTACATGCACAGTTACACGCGTACTGTATGCACTTTCTCACACACAGACACATACAAAGACATACACACACACACCTTGTTAGATAGAAGCACAAATAAAGGTGAAATGGCAGAAATAGACTGAATAAATAAGAGAAGTAAATGTTGGCCAATATTTTGTGCTGATATTCAAAATGTGTGGGGGAAAAAATGTGTGGAAACTGGTCAAAATGAAGAATGTGACTAAGTAGAATTAATTCAGGTTTAGGGCTTCTCAACCTTTTTCATATCAAGGACCGTTAATTTAGTCCACATTAGAGCCACGGACCCAGGTTTGATGAGATTTTGTCTCTCGGACCTAAATCTGAGAATATTTTTATTGTTAGATATGATTTTGTCCAGAATTCCATGACTATCTGTATTGTAGGTAGAGATAACAGTGAAACTATGATCAAAATAGTCATTCTTCTACATTCTCTAATTGTGTTAACTTCTTGTAAATGAAATAATGGTGAAGTTTAACGATTCATCAATTTGCTGAGGACCCCCTGGAACCCCCTCAAGGACCCCTGGTGGTCCCCGGACCCCACGTTGAGAACCGCTGCATTAGACACCCAATGTAGTATTGACCAATTATATGTAATCAATCAAACTACATAATATCCATCATATCAAAGGTGGACGAAATTGACTATCCAATATCAGATTTTTATTAAAAGGCTGATAAATGTATACATTGGTCTAACCATAGTTGCTTCCAAATTTAGAGAAAATCCTATAGAGGTAACCTTGAACAACCTATTCTTGTTTACAAGAATCTGCTGGTACTGAAATGCAGAACTTGAACTTGACTCTGCTAAAAAAAACAAAAACAGTGTCATTCGCTGTCAACAGCAATCAGCATAGAAATGAAGAGAGCCGCATTAAAATGCAAGGCACAGTGCAGAGAAGTGGAGTTCAACACATTGGTTTGAACAAACACATGTCTCTCTGCTCGTTGCTCTTTCTGCCCCTCTCTCTCTTCCTCTCTGTCATCATCAAGGCCATTCATTTTGTGTTATACACATGTAGATAGGAGGGGTACTTCCAACATGTAAACCATCTTTGGTTCACAAATTGGCTGCTTTGTAAATAGTGATGCAAGGATTACTTCAATTTGCGGTAACGCTTTATTTCCCGGATCCGCAATTTCCTAATAATTTCCTAGAAAGGAACTGTAAGTTTCCTGGAAAGAACCATGAAATTATGTTCTAATTATAGGGAAAATACAGAAAGAGTTCAGTGGTAGTTGGTAGTTGAAGTTCCTCCAATCTCTTCTGTTTCCAAGTCAGAACCATGAAATGATGTAGTAGTTATATAGAAAATTAAAAATTAACTAAAAGTCATTAAGAATTCAACAAATAACTATATTATATAATTATATGAATAATGACTTCTGATAAGTGACCTCTGCCTATTATTTTTCCAGTAAATAGTTTATAGTTTTGCAGTTCTTTCCAGGAAATTATTTTAGAAATTGACAGTATTTTATTGACTCCACCAGACTGCTTACATTTTCTATATAACTACTACATAATTTCATGGTTCTTTCCAGTTAAAGAAATTAACAGTTCCTTTCCAGGAAATTATTAGGAAATTGTGGACCCGCAAAATAAAGCGCTACCCAATTTGTTAACATCACTGGCATACTGAAGGTTAATTAGAGATCACTTCACCTCCAAAATCTGTTAAATGGACAGATTCTTCCAATCAGTGGAATATCTATTATTATCATTATATACACAATGTATGATTACTTAAAGTTGTGTATAAGGATATCCAAATTTTCACAACCCAAATTAATTTTGGCCTTTAAACATGTTTCAGTGAAATCCAATGTTTAATCAATCTATTTTCTAGGGGTGTAACTATTCACCGATTTGAACCGATGCACCGATCTAAATGTTTAAGATACGGCTACATCAATTCAAATAGCTTGTATCGGTCAATGGTTGAGAGCAAATCGCAACTGAATCGATACGGCATTTCTGTATCAGTAAAGCCCTATATGACACCCTATATCTCATAAAATATTATTGTTGTTGTCAATGTTAAACGAAGCTCTAAGGCTGTCGGTACCGCCATGTCTGATTAAGAGAGGACAGAAAGCATACTAAAGAAAGAGAGAGAGAAGTAAAGGGAGGAGGAAAAGAGGTGTGATGAGAAAGTGATGGAAAATGGTTGGGAAAGATAGAGGCAAGGAAGAAGCAGAGAAGTGGAGCCTGATGCATAGATAGATAGTTTACTACTAGTCTACTGTGATTTTCAATGGACCTTTGGTTCAGCATTTTAGAATTCACCAAATAGCATTTTTGTTGATAGAAGAGAACGAGGAGGGATACCACGTTGAAGAGATAGTTCTTGTTTGGGAGACCGGATCTACTTTTATTACTAATTTTAGTGTAAGACAAGAATAGAAATGCAAAATGAGGACAGACCAGTTACTGCTTTATTGTCTTAAAAGCAAGATCTGTTGTTGAATCTGTTCACAGACGTGTTTTCAGGCTGTTTTCAAGGCCTCATTCAAACACTACAAATGCTACAACTCCAGCTGCATCCATCTTGGTGAGTAGATTATATTCTGGTTTTCATGGCGTTCAAATGCCGAATAACCCCCATGTTAAAACTAAGTGGAATATTACTTTAACAGCAGATTACTGTAATCCCAGTAGATGTAATCCATTACTCCCCAAACAGCCTGCAGTGAAAATTAGAGCAACATGATAGCAATCAGTACCTCTGCACTTTAGGTTTGCGTGGTACCATGGGTTCATGTCCCGGTGGTGGGAGGTGTCCCCAGAAGTCAGGAAAGGCCAGGATGCTGAATCCTGGAATAGATTTGGTTTGGGCGGCCGCAGCGCGGTACAGTTTGGGTTTGTGGTGGGGGATACACGCTCCATGTCTCTCCAGTAACCTGTCCACCATGGTGCGATGATGGGCCTCCTCTCCTTCCTCCTCCTCCTCATCATCCTGCAGTTCCTCTTTCTCACCTGGAGTGGTTTCTCCCCTAGCAGCAGAAACCAAGGAAGGGTCAGACTGCTAGGATCAGAAAACAAGGAGGGGTCAGACTGATGAGAGCTTAAAACAGAGGGGTCAGACTCCTAGGTTCAGAAAACAAGGAGGGATCAGACTCCTAAGTTCAGAAAACAAGGAGGGATCAGACTCCTAGGTTCAGAAAACAAGGAGGGGTCAGACTCCTAGGTTCAGAAAACAAGGAGGGATCAGACTCCTAGGTTCAGAAAACAAGGAGGGATCAGACTCCTAAGTTCAGAAAACAAGGAGGGGTCAGACTCCTAGGTTCAGAAAACAAGGAGGGTCAGACTGGTAGGATCAGAAAACAAGGAGGGTCAGACTGCTAGGTTCAGAAAACAAGGAGGGGTCAGACTCCTAGGTTCAGAAAACAAGGAAGGGTCAGACTCCTAGGTTCAGAAAACAAGGAGAGGTCAAGCATGCACTGTCATACGTCGGTGTTAATTTTGTCAACAAAAATTATGAAATTTTTGTCCAACACCATATTTGATATTCATTTGACAATGACCAGGCTTAAATGATTTTCATTTTTTGTAAACAAAGCGACTACAAATGCGAGTGAAATTTATTAGAAGACTAAGGGCCATAAAAAATGAAGTTGTTTTACAGAAAAATATATATTGTCAAGTTTTGCCTTTGGATAATAAGCAAAACTATAAGCATAGAGATATTCTGAAAACTGTTTGAAAACTTTTATTCTGCCTATTTCAGCCAGTACAGGCATCACAAGACAGAAAGAGCACAACATTTTTACTGAAATGGATGTGACAAACAGTGGATTTTGCTGACAAAATAAAATAAAATAAAAAATTGATTAAATAACACATTTGTCAAAATATTAAGAAAAGAAATCTAATATTTCTTCCAATTATGTAGCTTGGCCTCTTTATCTGCAAAATCATATACCGTTTTTGATGCTGATCCAAATCTATATAGTCAAAATATGAACATGATGATGTGCTACTGATTGTTTCTCGAAGACGGACATTACTGAGGTCAGTGCGATGTAACTGATTCAATTAATTTGCTGTTTTCAGATAACATTTCATTTCATCATTGTCACACCCTGATGAAGGTTTTGCCCCAACATGTAAACGTGAATGAATCATTTTATACCGCATAGAGAGGATTTCACCTTACCTTGCCTGCCTCCCCTTGGTCCGAAAGCTAGGGCTGCTGCTGAGGACATTGCTATGACTGTGGAAATCGCGGGCTTCCAACTGGCCAGCAGCTGGAGAGGAGAGAGGAGAAAATGCTTATTTCGCTTTTGGGTTTTTTGGGGGGGGTTTTTTAGGTTTTTGATGGGGAAATTTCAAATTCGTCCCCGCTTCATTTACTCGATTATTTGAGGTGATTTCAATTTCCAGTTTTACAGAATTATAGAAAAATGATTTTGTCAAAGTCAAAGTTCAATGATAATTTCTATCAAATGTTATGTCACAAAACTGTTATGATCATGTACATTTTAAGAAGACTGAAATGATTCCTTTTTTGAACTTGACTCATCAATTATGCATATTACTATGAGTCATATAAACCTGATTTATATGGCACTTTTCAGTAAAGTCATGAATAAAAAACCTGCACTCTATTATTACACATATTTGATAGGCTAATAGAACTTTGCTAGCAGTCTTTATTCACGATTTCATGGTTTGTAGGGAAGAAGCTCTGTTGAAGAGACAGAAGGTGGCCCATAATTCATTAATAGTAATCTGAATAATCATAAGAGGAGTGCTGACAATACTGGTTACTGGGCCAGTAACTTTGAAAAACCACTTGACCTTAATGTCATCCCCTATGTTCAATATTACTTATAAACATAAAATTGAATCCATTACATATGACTGATTACCTGCTGGAAATCAATTACTTAACAATTTATTTGCCTTCAAAATCAAAATAATGTATACCAATATACCAATTTTTGAAATCAGATAATTACAAACAAAAGACAGTGACTATGTTTACATGGACAGCAATAATTCAATATTAACCCAATTAAGACAAGAGTCTGAATAAGAAATTGCCATGTAAACAGCATTTTCTGATTACCTTAAAGAGTAACTGAACCCCAAACCCAAAACTGTGGTGAAGCCTGACATCTAATTGTGAAAAGTATGGTACAGACTTCACCACACATTTGGATGGGGTTTAGTTACTCTTTAACCCGAATAAGCTCATAGTCGGAGTAAGCATAATCGCATTAAAACGTGGAGTTTTCCGATTTTAGTCACATTATTGAAGGGTATTTTAGACATGCAAACACTTTAATCCAACTATGACTCTCTATCAGAGTATAATAGAGTAACGGCTTAAACTGTCTGTGTGCTCCAGTGATTCTCCTTTGTCCTGTTAATCGGACTATGAATATGAATGGAACAGTTCTGTAAGCAACCCATGTAAACATCTTAATCGGAATATTGTCTTATTTAGATTAAAGGCCAATAGTTAGGTTATTGCTCCGATTCCCTGACCTTGTGTGCATCCTCCAGTGGAAAACTGTGGTTCTGGAGGAGATCCGGGAGAGGAGGCGGAGGAATCGGTCCTGGAGTTACTCCTCTTTCTGGTTCTCCTGGGCTGGTGAAGAGGAGAGCTGTTGAGGAACAGAGCTTCCTCATCTGATGAAGATGAGGATGACGATGATGATGATGAACTCTCCTCTGGCTCTGAACCTGAGCCCAGCTCCTGGGAGACACAGACAGGTTGGTTTGCGGTCATGCTATTTGTCTGCCAAAAGACCAGTTTCCTGCCACACACTTGTTTCATCATGTCCAAAGAACCGGCATATTATGTGTAGCATAAAAACTACTCACTGACTTTATAAATCATTGTAAAGTGCAGAACAGGCAAATGATATATATGATCTAAACATTTTTGCAGACATGTAGCACAACACATAAAAATTGCATTATTATGTTGTTAGATAAGGAGAAGTTAGAAGAAAATAATTTAAGCACATTTGAGAAATCCCAAATCTGTTGGGAGTACATTTAATATTTTTTTTGTCTTTTTTTGTCATATTAACTGAACAAAGCTATATTCATTCGCAAACACAGAAGAGGTTACAGTCACCCATTGATAATCCTCATGTAGTGGCTGGTTTACAGTTATGATATGTGTTTGAAGAGTGGATTGCAGTGTATGAGTTAATCTGCAGATGGAATAACGACAATAACTGCATTATATCAAGCCTGCTAAAAGGTCAAAAAAGTTTTTAAAAGATAAATTCACGAGCATTTCGGTTTACTTCCCTGGAGAAAAAAAATACATGTTTTAAATGCTATAAAATGTTTGATTTTCTGGCTGCAATTGATGTATTCAGAATTTTGCTGCATAGTAGACGAGGTTGCACCACTGCTGACGCTGGTATCAGATACTGGGCCAGTTGTTCCCAATGTACAACCAAGAGGCATGTGTAACATGTCAGAAATCAAGGCAAACTGTAGCAGAGTTCAACCAGCAGTCAAAAGGTTGCTGGCTTCTATTGACAGAACTAATTAAAGGGAACCAATGGAAGCACTAGATGTTGGCGAGTGATGGCTGGAGAGAAGGGTTAGACCAATATTGATCTTTTGTTAAAAATCAGATCTGGTTAATATAATTTAATATTATTGTTTTTATGTCAGATGTCTGATCAGAGAAATCATTCCAGTGTGGTGTGGGAGGATTTTACTCAACAGACTGTAATGCCGGCAATGAAATCTGACTTGTCCTGTTGCTAACAATTTCATTATTTAGTATGGCTTTCAATGGAGAGTTTTAGTGGTGGTCTAATGGTGGTGGTCTAAATGCTGTTTCAGAGGCTTTTCCACCCTGACAAGAATAAAAATATGAATAATTTTTTGATTATTTTCTTTTGCATGAAAAAGGTCAAATTTGAAGTAAAAATCATACGTTTTGCTCTCTATCACCGATTGATATAACAACAGTTATTCAACCTATAGCCAGTTCATGAAAGCTTTAACATTTGCTGTTCTAAACACCCGCCCTTACAAAAAAGTGTGAAAACTAAAAGCACATGTGCTTTCTGGACACGTTGGTTTTCACATGTGAACAACTTTTCTCACGTTGTATTCTGGCATCACGTGACAGTTTTTACTTCAGATGTAAAAAAATTCTATGTCTAGGTGATGTGTATTTTTGTTCACATGTGAACTTTTCCGACATTTGCACCTGCTATTAGATATGTCAATATTTGTTTCACATGTGAAAACTTAATTTCACATGCAAAAAAGGTGAAAAATTTCACATGTTCATGTATGAAAACCAACATGTATCCAAAAAGCACATGTGCTTTGAATTCACATGTGGGTTTTCACATGTGGCTTTTTTGTAAGGGCGGTATTGGTTAGGTCTTTCCTGGGAAAAATCCTCTGGCACACAGGAGGTGATGCGTTCTGGTTTGTTGGGAATAAATACAACTTCATCACCTCCCACCCTTGAACCCATGTGTCCAGGTCTTGGCATGCTGAGCTGCACTTTACCCAGCTCACAAACCATCCATGGAAATGCATTGTTAAGTGCAGTGTCAAGATAAATTTCTCCTGCTCTGTAAAGTACCAAGAAAATGAATGAAGAAAGCAAAACTCATGTGATAATAAAACATATTTGTGTCATCTTTATGTACATTGCCTGACTGAACACACTGTTAGCAATGTATCATTTCAAAACTTGCTTCTCCTAATATGCCTCGCTGATTTAGGTGTCATGTTCTTAGCATTTTAACAGATTCCTTACTGAAATAGAGACCATTTAATCAAACATGACTTAATATGTCTGGTCAATGTAATATCATATTCATTATGGTAAACATTATTCATTGCTATGGAGAAAGCGAGAGAGGGGAGAAAACGTTTAACCCTACCATCTCCTATCGCAGTGGTTCACAACGTGGGGTCCGGGGACCACCGGGGGTCCTTGAGGGGGTTCCAGGGGGTCCCCAGCAAATTGATGAAGTGTTAAACTTCACCATTACTTCATTTACAAGAAGTTAATACACTTATTGAATATAGAAGAATGACTATTTTGATCCTTGTTTCTCTGCTATCTCTCTACCTACAATACAGATAGTCATGGAATTCTGGACAAAATCATATCTAACAGTAAAAATATTCTCAGATTTGGGTCCGAGAGACAAAATCTCATCAAATGGGGGTCCGTGGCCCTAATGTAGACTAAATTTGGGGTCCTTGATATGAAAAAGTTTGAGAATTGCTATCGTACACGTAACGTTTTGTCAGTGTCAGAAAATATATATTGCCATAAAGTTAACTTTTAAAGAACTGATATGTCCCAGGGCCACAACATGTTTTGCACATGAAAGAGAAATTGGCAAATTGATGATGCAAGGTTTCTGCAGGACATGTTGCGTTTACACAATCGTCATGGTTACTCGAGCGTGACACTACAGTTTGTAATTCCGGATGTCAGCAAGCATCTCAAGTCAGATTTAATACGGGGGTTTTATCCAGGCTGCTTTGGCAACATGTCCCTATAATATATTATAACATATTAGGTTGAATATGCTACCTATTAGTCAGATATTATCGCATTTATCAAGCGTCAAGTCAAATGGTATCCTGTGTTTTATGACATGAAACATTATCATGGACCGAGGCGCTCGTTCATTACCTCCCATCCGTCACTGTCGAGTCTATTTCTGTCTTTGTCTCTCTCGCTCTACACACACACACATACACCCTCTCTCTCTCGCACACTTGCTTCTTTGTCTTCTTTTACTCTCATATGCACAGTGGTCACGTTTACATGCACACAAAAAATGCAGTTGTAATGTGAACGGACGCATGTAAGCAGGGCCGGCTCTAAACTGCTAGAGGCCCTGGGTAAAATTTTCTGTGGAGGCCCCCTTTCAAGACAAATCCTACCCACCGTCAAGCATGATGATAGAGCAAGATACAGCGCATGAACATCAAAAAAAAAAAAGTAACAAATACAAAGGTGAATGTGGCTCTCTCCACTTGTGTGGACCTGAACTTAAAATGAAGACTTTCAGAGGGCCTCAGCCAATAAGAGTCATCTCTTGCTGGGGGCGGGCCTTCCTCAAATCAGTGCTTTTGATTGGTTTTGATCACTGGCACGTAATGTATCCAATAAGAACGGTAAGATATATACAGTATTTTTTTCGATAGTAGAAAAAATACATTAAAGGATGCTTTGATCTGATTTGATTGGCTGATTTGCCTATTCAGCCTATAGGGAGAACCGGCTATGAGCGGTTTATTCAACCTACTTGTCAGTCATGTGACTTTTGTTTCCAGCCTTGGTTCACTTGTGATTGGGCACTGAACAAACCAAATACAAAAATGCAACAAAGTCAAGTCAACAAGTCTCAATTTCAATTTTCAATTTCAACTTGCTTTATTGGCATGACATGTAAATATAGTTGTCTTGCCAAAGCATATAGAGGGGAAAATAATAGATACAGAGAGAGAGAATGGTAATAAAAATAAAACCTGGTAATGACAATAAAAGTCAAGATAAACAAGCACAGATCCTGTACAGACCCACGGCGCGTGTGTTCAATTCAATTCAACTTGACACCAGTAACACCAGTAACCAGAGGCGTCAATGTATCCATAAGATCTTAATAAACTGCCACTGACAGCGGCGTCATATTCTCTTTTTCCACCGCATGGACTTGATACTTTTAACCGCAACACTTGGGCCGGGCCAAGACTGCAGAACTGGTAGGAACAACTGCAATGTTGAGGAAACAGACTGGATAGAAAATTTGAGAATTTCTCACAACACACTGTTGCGCCTTACGTCACGTAACAACCAGTTGTCCGGTCCGGTTCTGGTACACACTACTCGGACTAACCGAATCCGCTCTCAAATTCAGCAGTAAACTGAATTTTCAGGTAGTGAGTTCGGTTGTAGATTGCGGTTCTCTCCTTAATAACCAAACTGTGTGAATTTAACAGGGTTAAGCTCCATGAGGAATGACAACCATATTTAGTTGCACTGTAGTGGCATTTAGCCCATAGGCGAGAGGCCATCTCTTAGTCAAAGACGCCCTCTAGAGGCCATCTCACGAAGCGACATCTCACTAAGCGTTACCTGAATTTAGCTTGTGATGCCCTCGGCTCTCTCTCTCTCTCTCTCTCTCTCTCTCTCTCTCTCTCTCTCTCTCTCTCTCTCTCTCTCTCTCTCTCTCTCTCTCTCTCTCTCTCTCCCTCTCTCTCTCTCATCAGTCATGTCTACCTCTGGTAATAGCCGTATAAGTCATGATGATGATGACCATGTTTGAAATTAGCACACACATTCTCTGTCGGTCTCTCTCCCTCTTTCTCTCTCTCTCCCCATCATTTCCTGTCTCTCTGTCTCTAATCAGTCATGTCTACCTGTAGTAACAGCCATGTAAGTCATGATAATAATGACCATAATTGATATGAGAGCCCCCTTTTTCTCTCTCTCTCTCTCTCATTTTATTTTTTTTATCACAAAAAGCTGATAGATAAGAAAAGGTCCCAACCAAAAAAATGAACCAACACAATTTCACCACCCGTTTTAATTTCTTAGCTGCCAATGTATTTTTTCTAATAATCATAATCACAACCATGATTTCATTTGTAAAACACATTTCCAAACAAAGCTACAAAGTGCTATCATGGAATATCACTCAAGACAGTTGATGTATTTCGATTAGTGATAGTGACACATTAGAATTCAAATTAGATTTATAGACTACATGAATCTTTAATAAAACTCTACATGAGTCTATATGAGTTTTTAAAAGGGATGCCAGTCTAATGTTTTTGTAGTTTAGTCTTAACTTTGGAACAGCCAGTTGAACTTTGTCTGTTTGCAGTGGTTGCAAAAAAAAAAATACCGATTGCATGAAAGATGGCTTCCTGAAAAGTGGCTGGCGTAAATAACCAGTTTACCAGACACATATAAAATCTACCAGTCTTTGGTTGGTGGCAAACTACCAGTCTTTGGTTGGTGGTAAACTACTAGTCTTTGGTTGGTGGTAAACTACGAGTATTTGGTTGGTGGTCTTTGGTTGGTGGTAAACTACCAGTAATTGGTTGGTGGTAAACTACCAGTATTTGGTTGGTGGTAAACTACTAGTCTTTGGTTGGTGGTAAACTACCAGCATTTGGTTGGTGGTAAACTACAAGTCTTTGGTTGGTGGTAAACTACCAGTATTTGGTTGGTGGTAAACTACTAGTCTTTGGTTGGTGGTAAACTACCAGTATTTGGTTGGTGGTCTTTGGTTGGTGGTAAACTACCAGTATTTGGTTGGTGGTAAACTACCAGTATTTGGTTGGTGGTAAACTACTAGTCTTTGGTTGGTGGTAAACTACCAGCATTTGGTTGGTGGTAAACTACAAGTCTTTGGTTGGTGGTAAACTACCAGTATTTGGTTGGTGGTAAACTACTAGTCTTTGGTTGGTGGTAAACTACCAGTATTTGGTTGGTGGTCTTTGGTTGGTGGTAAACTACCAGTATTTGGTTGGTGGTAAACTACCAGTATTTGGTTGGTGGTAAACTACTAGTCTTTGGTTGGTGGTAAACTACCAGTATTTGGTTGGTGGCAAACTACAAGTCTTTGGTTGGTGGAAAACTACCAGTATTTGGTTGGTGGCAAACTACCAGTATTTGGTTGGTGGTAAACTACCAGTCTTTGGTTGGTGGTCTTTGGTTGGTGGTAAACTACCAGCATTTGGTTGGTGGTAAACTACTAGTCTTTGGTTGGTGGTAAACTACCAGCATTTGGTTGGTGGTAAACTACTAGTCTTTGGTTGGTGGTAAACTACCAGCATTTGGTTGGTGGCAAACTACCAGTCTTTGGTTGGTGGCAAACTACCAGTCTTTGGTTGGTGGCAAACTACCAGTATTTGGTTGGTGGTAAACTACTAGTTTTTGGTTGGTGGTAAACTACCAGTATTGGCTGGTGGTAAACTACCAGTCTTTGGTTTTCTCCTTTTTACTTCTGTCACATTCAGTCTATCAGAGGAATGCAATTAGTTTTCTCTCTTTCCAGTAAGCCAGTAATCCGTTCTCCAGAGCCATGAGTGAACTTCTGGCTGTGTGAGCTCACTGTCAACATTTACAAACAAGATTAAAACAGGAAAAACTTCATCAGGCGCTGAGCTCTCTCTGCCTGTCTGTCTGTCTGTCCGTCTGTCTGTCTGTCTGTCTGTCTGTCTGTCCACCTGTCTGTCCACCTGTCTCTCTCTCTCTCTCACTCTGCCTGACTCTGAGGTAATCTCTCTCTGTCCATCTTTAAAACCCCCTCAAGGACCACCAGGGGTCCTTGAGGGGGTTCCAGGGGGTCCCCAGCAAATTGATGAATTGTTAAACTATACCACTATTTCATTTACAAGAAGTTAACACAATTAGAGAATGTAGTAGAATGACTATTTTGATCATAGTTTCACTGTTACCCCCCTACCTACAATACAGATAGTCATGGAATTCAAAAACAGACAAAATCATATCTAACAATAAAAATATTCTCAGATTTGGGCCTGAGAGACAAAATCTCATCAAATGGGGGTCTGTGGCCCTAATGTGTACTAAATTATGGGTCTTTGACATGAAAAAGGTTGAGAATCACTGCTCTATAGCATCAACCTGAAGGCAGAAACTGAGAAATACAGGATGGAGAAGCTTGTGGGGATTTGATTTGAAAGTTCCCTGCTCTGCCTGAGGAGTTACTGCTCAAACATGGACTGAGGAGAAGGCTGCTGCCCCAAACCAATGACCTTCACGGCTGTCTGAAACAGACGGGCAATCGTACATTTTAGTTTGACCATCACGTTGCCAAACCGACATGCTAGCTGCCCAATATGGTGGAATGACCTTCCCACTTACCTCACATTTGATTGCTCTAAAAGAAAAAATCTTAACTTTGCTCTTACATGATTCTATGGTCACAGGGATATTGCAAGGGCACTAAAGCTCTGACCAGGCCCGGATCCACGAGGGTCCATTAGAATGCATTGCAGTTCATTTGATTAATTTCACAGTTGCTGGATTAGTGTTTAACACTAAAGCAAGTCTGTCATATCATAGACTAATCTGCTTCAGTGACCAATTCGGCTTGAAGTCAGCTTGACTGACGTCACCCGAATCCCGAATGGAACTAGTGTACGCAGTGTTGCATGGTTGAGCTACACAGTTCAATAGTCAGTGATTTGACTCATGTATGATTTATGGCATTGCAGCTGTTTTACCAAACCAACTGCAACTAACTGCAAACAAAAGTGACTACACCTTATCAAATATCTGCTGTTATTTTTGGACTTTTATTATTTGCATTTATTTAAACTGTAAGTTTTATATTATGTACATTACCTTTATTTTATTTTATTACCTCTTTATTACCTTCCTGTACTTGAATTCCTTTCCACTGTTCCGCCACTTGCTGTTGTGGCACCTGAATTTCCCCAAGGGGATCAAAAAAGTGCTATCTCATCTTATCTTATCTTATCTCATCTTATCTCATCTTATCTCATCTTATTCTAAGCACTTGCTGTGACATGAAATCTGTTCACAAACGTGTTAAATGTCAGTTTTCAGGCTATTTTCGTGGCCCCATTCAAATGAATGGGAAGTAAAAATCTGAACGCTACAAACTCGTCCAGCTGCATCTGATCTTGGTGATTAATTTATATTCTGGTTTTCATGGCGGTCAAGAGCCAAATAACCCCCATGTTAAAACTAAGTGCAATATTGCTTTAAGGACACAGGTGGCAGTATTGTGCCAGTAGTTTTAACCTTCATCCAGTCATCTTGACACACACTCACACTCGCACACAAATACCTGGAAGTCATGTGTGAGTTCAGGACAGAGTCGGCTGTACTGCGCCAGCAGCTCTTTCGGTCTGTCCGGGTCCGGACGACGACGAAGCTTGTTCAGGTCTGTCTCCAAGTCGTCATCCTGGAGAGAGAAACACACGCAGAATGCTGTTGCATGTCCTACTGGTGCGCCAGGAGAGGTCATAGATTACATAATGACCCTTTAAACTGTCCAGAAGGGATCAATGAAGTTGCATTCTGTCATTCTGTCCTCTCTCTCTCCCTCTCATTCAGCTCTCCTCCTCTCTCCTCCCACTCATCGTTCTCCTTTCCCCCCCTCCTAATCACCTCACACTTACACCTCACTGCAAATAATAACAAGCTTAGCGAGGGAGTTTATCTTGTTTTCAGACTTGATCAAGCTTATTTCAAGTTATTTAACTCAAATTATCGTACCGCGCTGGCAGATAATTGTGCCGGTTTTTGAGTTTTCACTCCTTTCATGATAATGAAGGAATTGGAATGACTGTATCTCTTAATACAGCGTATGCCTCTCCCATCCACAGGCCTAAAAAAAGTTCCAGTACTTTCCCCAAATAAACCATACATTCAACATTATGCTCTTATTTTGCTGATTTATTCCATGTTCACATTTTTTTAAAAAAGCCATACCAGTCAGCATTTTGGGATTTATAATTTTTATAATTGTATAATTTTGAAAAACAAGATGTTTGACCACTACATACAGTATACAATAACTGATCTGTTAAATTGCATTGTATTGCATTATCGTATCATTCCATTTCATTTCAAAACGTCTAACAGATTATATTTTGCACAAGTTATTAATATGATTCCCATTATAAAGGCATAGGAAGCCAAAGCAGGTAACTGGAATAGCCAAGGCAAGCCAAAATCTTAGAAACCAAATTGGAAATTCGGAAGAAGAAATCTTGATGCTTATTCGCATCTTCGCTAGAAGATGAGACAAAAAAAAAATAGCACATAAGAGTTGGATTATGTCATAAACTGTATGTGTGCTAACATGACTGTATTCTCCATAGAGGAGATGAAGGCAGCTGATCACATTGAAATAAACTGATCATTAATTTAAAAATATAAAGTACACAGTCTGTACTTGTTCTGATTTTCCCTTCTCTTTATCAACTCTACTTGCTTTTACCTCTCTTCCAATCCTCTTTTCTCACTGCTTCTCTCCATCCCCCCCTCCATCCCTCCCTCACAGCCATTTCTCCCCTCGCTCGCTCTCTCACCCTTCCTTGTCACTTCCATTTTTCCTCTCCTTCTCTCTCCCACCTCAACTCTCCTGTCTTCTCTATCGCTCCCTACTTCGCTTTCTCCAATTCTCTCCTATTCTCATTTTTACAGTCCTCTTTTCTTTATCATCTCTACGTTTCACCCACTTCCCCCTGGACTCCTCTCCTTCCCGGTCTCCCGAGACAATTTCAGCCATACTGGGACCACCTACTCTCCATTTTCCCTTTCATTATCCTCCTCGATCCTGTCTCGTTTTTCATGTCTCTGTGCCTCCTCTCTCTCTGCCCTCCCTCCAGCGCTCCTTCTGAGATATTATTTGTCTCCATTCGTCTCCTCTCTGGTACGCCCCCATCCTCTCCTCCTTAACTCCTTTCTCTGTTTGTTTTCTCTCATCATCATCCTGTCCAACTTTCTTTTTCCTTTGCTCTCTCCCTTGCTTTTGCCCTCGTTTCAGCACACACAGACACATACACACACAGTCTGTATTACTATACTTGTAACCCTAACCCTAAGCTTCCATTGGCAACTTTGATTGTCTAAGGCCCTAACCCTAAACCCAAGTCCTGGAAATAGCCTCTTAAAGAAGTGAGGCAAATGTCCTCATTTTGGAGGATTTTCCTCATCTTTCCATGTGAGGACATTTGGTCCTCATAGCAAATGAAGTACATCAAAAACACATACACACACACACACTCACATAGTCTTTGTCCTTGCTATCTGCCTCTTGGTTTTCTTCATCCTCTTCATCATCACTCTCCTCACAGCTCTCATCTAGATAGGAGAGAGAAAATGTAATGCAAATGTCAGTGTATGTGTGTGTGTGTGTGTGTCTGTTGTTGATGCCTAAAAAGCAATGTCCACTCTTGACACTATGGGACTGCAGACATGCTGTTTGTGTTACCATTCATCAATGTGAAACTAACTTGAAAAAAAAATGCTTCAGGCACTTCCAGGTTCTTTTTGACCACCAACTTGAAACCGGTATAAGTCAATGGTGTATTTAAGGCCACATGAATGTTTTCATCCTCTCATAAAATCCTAAGACACTTGCCTCCTTTTATCCAATCTGTGCAGAAAAACTGTCTGTAGGTCCTCCAGATGACAAAATTGGCAAAAACTGTGAGAGATGCCAAACTGCACTGAGAAGCAACTATTACTGTACACATTTGAATTTTCACACTGTACAGTATGATCACTTTTGATCCGAGACGCCAGGTTCCTGGTCTCCAAACAGAGGCGTAGGTTCACTTCTAACAAGAGGTTTTGATACTCATTATACTGGCAGGTTTCCTATGATACCAGACTTCTCAGACACCCTGCAGATAACGGGCAGCGATTTTCTCTGTGTTTGGCTCTGGCTGATGCCACACTAGAAGAAGCTAAAAGAGGCTGATTAGCATGTTCATTCCAATTCAGCAAGCTGGATAATGCAGCATTGATCAGAGATTGTTATGAACACATTGATTTCCGTAGACTGGATACTGTTACGCTGTTAACACATTCTCTGTGGAAAAATGTCTCAAGATGTTGATATCATCCTAAAATACAGATACTGATAAGAGTAACAAATTACATTTAACTGCTCTCTTGCTGGATTATTTGAGTAGTGAGATCGTGTACACAAAAATCATTATACACATCATGAAATATTGGTTAATAATAGTTTCGATGATTGCACTATTTAAATTACTGTACAGTCTGTAAAGTCAGACAGTTTAACTTCAAATTCTAACCAACCACAACTGTTACTTTCTAGGCAAACTAATCCAAGAAAAATACCCCTCTATCTCTCTCCTTAGCTCTTATTCTATTTCTTTTCCTAACACTTCACTGTTACATGATTGTTCTATGGTCACAGGAGCACCATTAGGACACTAAGGTGCTGACCTTTGACCTCTTTAATTTTTGTTGTTTGTAATTTCAGTGATCTAGGAATTGAAGCTGATTTCACTGTTCACCTCATTGTACGTCGCTCTGGATAAGAGCGTCAGTTAAATGCCAAAAAAGTAAAATGTGTATTTGAGGGTAACTTAAAATAATTAGATTATGTTAGTGATTACAATTTTAATCAGGTAAACTGTTAACGGTAATGGATTACATTTTGAAAGGAGCTTTCCCAACCACGGTTACTATGTGTCAGTCTCTCTCTCTTTCTCCATGTCTTACTCATTCCCTCTTCTTCCCTCCCTTCCTGTCTCTCTCTCTCCCTCTATTTCTCCTCTCATCCAAGCTGGAAATAGTTGCCAAGGTAATCACAGATAAGCCCTCTGAGTGGCTGTGAGACTGGAAGTGAAGGTCAGGGAGAGAGCTTCAGCCTTTAGTGTATAGATATAGTTTCCACTATATCGATCAATACTAATATTTAGGGGTTTGAGCACGAAGTGCTAGAAAGCCTATTGTATTAGTTAGGATTATTCTTCTTCTTCTTCTTCTATCTCTCTTCTTCTCTCTCCCCCAAAAGTATTTGGAGCTCAGAAACCGTAAGACCATACATTTGAATCGTCAGCTGCTAATCAGGCAACAAAAATTACACTGATCGGCAGATGGTGGCGCTACAACAAGCCTATACGTTTTGGCCTATAACTTGTGAACCATTTGACTGAAAATACTTTTTTCCACAGATTCCTTGGGTCAAGCCAAATTAGGTGCAAATAGTGTAGTCAATTTCCGCCATATTGGATTTTGAGCCATTTTGCGTTTTATGAAAAACTGTTTTTTCGCTTCTTCTTCAATTTTTGGCTTTTTGCCACCAAAATTTGTACACAGCACTATCAGACCAAGCTACACAAAGTTACAATTTTAATCAGTTTAACGACATGGCTACAATTACTTAACGAACTTGCGTGGCGTGGCTAAGAAAAACAAGATTATGGGTGCGATCACACCTACAGGTGTAACATTGTAACATTTTTGTATTTGGCTCATTTAGGTTCACACTGCCCAAATGCAAGCGAACCAGGGCTTGTAAACAAAAGCCACATGGACTCACAAGTAGCTTGTTTGTTAGACAGAATTTTGGTGACCTGTCATCCCGCGAGATTTTGGCAGCCGGGGAGCAGGGGAGTCAAAACAAATCCGAAACTATGGATTTATCTGTGCTGTTTGCCATAATTTACCATCTCTGGTCTTCATACCAGGTAAGAACATATGAATAAAAAGTTTAATATCAGCGTCAGTCCTGACTGTGGTTTGCCTTCAGTTAATTTTGTTACGCTTTCCAAGCATGAGTAACTGCTGGCTATCAGATGTCAACATCCATCCTTATACCCATAAAACCATATGGATCAACGGTCCAACAACGAACAACATACTCATAAAACCATATGTTTTGGGGTTGTTTCCTGTAGTTGGTACGATTACGTTCCCACTTGTAGAAGACAAAGAGAGGAATAGGCTGAGGAAGAAAGAAAGAAACAAACACAAGACAGTAAAACAGAGACAGAGCAAAGCAAGACAGACAACCAGCATGTGGGTGTCTTGATTGTTTCATTCTTTTTTCTTTTTTTCTTTTCTTCTTAATGATTTTCTTTGCTGGTGTATGCCATCCAAAGTGGTGTACATGTCATCCAAAGATGACATGGGAATTTAAGAACTTAGGGAGCATTAAGTTCTATTGTAATCAATAAAAAAAAAAATTCCATCTTTTACTAGTTTGTAGCTTTATAGTGTTGTCCCTTACACGTATTCCCCATTAAGCTGCTTTAGAGGATTTGATTGCAAAAATGCTGACGTAGTCTACTTCTCTAGCACAGGGATTCTGTTTCAGTTATTATCATTCATTCTATTGCCGCAGGAACTTAGCTCATTAGAAGCTAAACAACTTGTAGACCGGCTACATGTCAGTAGACTAACACTCTGCACGCTCTTTGCACTCCTCGTCATTTTATCTCTGTTGCACTTGCCCAATTCATTACATTATTTTGCTACACAGCTTGCACTCAGTTCTGATTGAATGAACATATTCAGGATTTCTGAATCATTTCTGAACAGACCGCTGATTCACATCTGGCCATATCAGTGAAGTCAAGAAGTCCAGTCGATTTTGACGATTTCTAATCAAATAACTGCCGACACCCTTGTAACCAACTTGTTATTAAATCATTTTAAATTAATATTTTGAGTCAAACGTCGTACAGCAAGCTGGTCATTATTGCGAAATAAGCCCAATTAGGGTTATCAAAACCTTCAATCACCCTGTCTGGGTTTTTCTATGCAAAACTACTACTACTACTACTACTACTACTACTACTACTACTTCATCTATAACTGTCCAAAAAATACTAGATGCTGCCATAAATGATGGCCATCATACTATGATGGTAATGTACCTGGTCCCACATCAACATCCGGGTTAGTGTCTGGTCTACCAGGCAGGGGAAAGGAGTAGACAGACCGATCTGACACCAGTGGTAGAGGGGTTTTAGGATGACACTTCCTCATCAGCTGGACAGAGGGCTCCACTAGAGACTCCAGGCCTTTAGTCAACAAACATGTCTGCAACAACAAACAAATAAATAACATGTAAACAACATAAACAAGTTCAGCTGGACTGGAATCCAGGCTTTCACTCCGCTTTCAGATTGCTAGCAAGTGTGAACACAGTCAGTTAATAGACGGATCTATAGAGAGAAAGAGAATGACAATTTGAATTTAAAAGAATTAGTCAAAGCCCCCTTTAGGGAGGGATAGAGGGATAGAGCTGCATGTTGACAGGAGGCCGGTAATCCCCTTCCAACACAATTAAAGGGGCCTTATGTAGGCTAATCTGTGATTTTATTGACCTCTATCGGCAACCACTATAAATTGCAACAACATTGACGGGTCACTGGCACAGCTTACAATGCCCTGTAATTGACACCAATAATAAAATCCCATTTTCACAGTAGAGATGAGTAAGCTAGCTAATTAGAGCAGCGATCCAACAGAAACATCTAATGAAGAGGTAATATGTCACATTGTAGAGGCGCAGAGTGCAGGTCGGAAAGTGAGTTTGAAAGTTAATCATGGTATTTGTATTGATCAAGAACCCTATTAAAACCTACAGATACTGTATATTATAGTAATTTTGTGCTATCAAACAATATAAAACTTCCTGAAAATCAGCTCCTGCGTCTAGAAAGCCAGGCTCTGCAACACGGTAGGCATTATAGTCCTTCCATAGGGGGCAGTATAGAAATCCATTGCATACTTTGCTTCGTCATCTTAGGCTGTGGACACACTACGTGACATAGACCGATTACAGCCACAATTTGGCCCCACTGGACTAAAAGTTGGCGCTAGTTTGAGATATGGTAGTTTGGGTCCATCATACAGATGAATTTGTAGTGTGTGATGGTTCAGGAATTTAATAATTTGCCTCATAAGAAAACAAAAATTCACCATCATCATCTTCCCCTTTCCTGCCTCTGTGTTAGACATTTATTCTAAAGAAGGGAAGAGAGAGACAGAAGGATGATGAAAGAGAGGATGAATAAAAGTCTGACAACACAGAAGGAAGGAAGGAAGGAGGGAATGACGTACAAACTCATGAAAGAAAGCAAGATAGGTGAAATTTTATTGATCCCCGTGGGGAAAACTGAGTCATTGCAGCAGCAAATAGTACTAGGATACAGCAAAGAAAAATACTGTCTCCAGCAAAAAAGAATGAAGGGGAAAAATGAGAGAGAAAGGGATAATAATAACTTTACCTGTGTAGTTTGATATAGAAGCCTGATGCCTCCTTGGGATGCGAAAGCCTGTCTGCCTGCAGTACTGTGAGTGGCCTGGTGGAGGCAGCGCAGCAACGCTTGGCGGATCCCTATGGCAACATGTTCGATATCTTTGCTGTGCCAGTCCTCATATAGCCGCAACAGGCCCGAGATGTAACCCTTAGATACCGCTGAGCAAAGGTTAGCCTCTGGAGGAGAGAGACAGAGAAACAGAGAGAGAAGGAGAGTGAAGGAAAGGCATGTTCCAGCCATTGATCCACCTTTCCATCGGCATTAACATACATTCTAGGTGATCGGGTTGTATTTGGACCGAGCAAATCCACATAAGATCCAGGTGTAAATGAAGATGCATTGAAGATCTGATCACTTAAACCACTTCCAGAGGTGGTCAGAGACATTTGGCCACATTAGCAACAAAGTGTAAATGCAATGAGTCTCTAATCCACGCAAAGGACCTACATAAACAGAAATAAACTATAGAGTTTTGATCCAACAAGGAAACACACACATCCAACAAATGTGTGTCAAGCAGCTAAGATAGTACATTAACATACTCGTCAGTGGAGGGTCCTATATCTCCTAGTTACCACAGCTTGAGAGGAGCGTCGGAGTCGGCTGACCCGAACCTGGACCATGGACCCACATCCGCTGGTGGGACCTTATAACTTTTTTCAAATTTCCTCTAGTCCTGCAGGGAGAACCACAGATGTCCCTACGATCAAATGACATGGGAAAACCCCCATGTGAAGTAAAAAGCACATGTGCTTTTTGGTAACGTTAGAATTCATATGTTAACATTTTATTTCAGTTTATATTCTGACATCACATGACAGTCTTTATGTTCAGATGTGAACATTTAAATTCAGAGCTGAAAAGTGTTTTTCCCTACATCTTAACATTTTTATTCACGTTTCCACCTGCCATCAAATAGGACAATATTTGTTTCACATGTGAAAATGTAATTCCCAAAATGTCGCCAAAGTGGCGGACCGCGTCGCCGATGCGCACCTGACTGCCACATCCCGGCCTGCATGAACTCAAGCCGCGGGTAGAACTTCAAGTAATGATAGAATAGCAATTTCGCAATTGGAAGAAAAATACTGGTTGTTTATTGCTGAATTAAATGTATCTATTTATAATGGACCTGTTTCCATGTGAGCAATGCAATAATGGCCTCCCTTCCATCTTTTCCATCCTGTGGCTTCCCAGTCTCCATCTTTGTATCGTATCGTATCGTACTGTACTACAGTATGATATGATACGATACGATACGATACAATACTTTGTCAGATTTCTCTGAAATTTGTCATGCATCATAGCAGCCCCATTAAAAAAAAAAAGAGAAAAGAGACATATAAACAGGACAAACACAATGTCATCGCACATAAAACACATAATCACACCACAATTACACATAAACATCCGAATAGCACATAAATAGCACAGGGACCCTCAGTTACCCCCATATATCACTAAGCCCCTGTATTGCACTCTCCACCCAAAATCTTAATTTTACACGTCACCATTATAATTGTTGCACAGGGGTCCCAGATCGTACTTCCCTGACTGGCCTGCTGTTTTGTAACATAAACGACTGGGGAATAAAATAATTCCTCAGTCTATTGTGTATGAACTGTGGAACTCTGAACCGCCTGTTTGAGGGCAGAAGTTGGTACTCTCCGTAAAGCACATGTGAAGGGGCGGAGGAGATACTATCAGCTAGCCTTAACATGCTCTTGAGGTAAGCTGCCTGAAAGGATTAATCTAGTGGCTGGCCAACAATCTTGGAGAAAATTTTCAATCGTCTGGACAGCCTGGCTTTGAGCTGGACGGACAAGCTGGCGTACCAAGTTGTGATGCAGTACTGCATAACGCTCTGGATTATGGATGAGAAAAACAAGTAGAATCTGACTACTAGCCCCAAAAGACCTCAACCTACGAAAAAATATAAATACGCTGCTGTACCTTCTGGCAGATAAAATCAATGTGTATGTTCCAAGACAAGGTGGCATCTATGTGTACCCCCAGGTATTTATCGGATGTAACTTGTTTGATTTCCTCATTGTAGATTACTACTGGGGATGGGTAACAATCAGGTGGGAGACCAAAAATAATTTTCCTGGTATTTATAATAACGGCATTTTGGTGTAGTGGTGGTAGGTATTAATGGTGTCTGATATCAATATAATTTAGAGTTAGCTTCAATGAGAATTAAGAACGGGGCACCAGATAACAGACAGCATCAACAGGTCTCATCTGAAGGAGTGAGTTCTCGGCATGTTTGAATTTAAACCCACACAATGAGCACAGGTGACTTTATGCAAAATAATATATTTATTACTAAACTAAAGCACACTCAATAATCAGGTAAATACAAGTGAATATAGTACAGTATATACAAGAGGTATACCTATGAATTGTGATGAATCAATGGCAATAGGAATAGATGATCATGTGAATATGCAATACTGATAAACCAACATTTCAGCAGACACAATCATGGAAGATGAGCAATGGAAGACATGAGTCAGCAACGACAGCAATAAAGGGGCGACAGTATAACTATCTGGAAAACTGACTTAGATGAATCTTTGAATAACGGACTAGTTACTATATAACTACAAGAAGCCGTAATGAAGTGTGTGATATGTGTGTGGAGTGTGAATGTGGTTGAATGGCTATGTGTGATGTATGATATCATGCCCAGCGGACAATGATCAATACATATGACACCAGGAGGTCTGGAGGGAGATGAAGCACGTGAGGCCGGGAGTCTGTGAGGAGTCTCAACTCGACGAGGTGCTGGAGGTTGAAGATCTGACGTCTGTTCAGTTGATCTCAGCAGGCCGCAACAGAGTGAAGCACGCAGGCTGCTGGACAGGGTTGTGGGTCTCTCAAGGCTAACGCCGACCCACTCTGGAGGTTCCAATGATTCTTTAGAGTTAAACTCAGCAGGATAGCTGATAGCGGTTGTAGCAGGCAGGACACACAGACACACATGCTGGTGTGTGTGTGTATTTGTCAGGCAGACAGGCAAGGCAGCAAGGCTCTCTTCACTGTTTCGGATGAAACAGGCTTTCCACTTGGCTTGTGATGATGATGCAGTTGAGTCCGTCTTTGGAGACAAACTTTGGAACAAAGTTGTCATCAGACTCCGTTAGCACACGTGTCGCGACCACGTAAAGTGCATGAAATCCGCATTGGAAATCTGTGTGTTTGGTTTTGTTGTGATCAGTTGAGGGGTGTGTGCGTGGGCTTGCATGTCTAGTGTTACGGCTCATTACATATGCATGAAACCCTAATTTTGGTTCCCAGATCTATCCAATATAATTGACCGTCGTAACATTAACATTATTAAACTCAGCACAAATTCCTGAACACTTTAATATCAAACATGGCTATCTAAGCCCCATGTAAATATAAAGAAATTGAATAATGCAAATAACTATTATATAAAACATCACCATTACACATAAAATTAGACATACATTAGAGTCCACCACAATGTGATACCCAAGGTTTCATGAGTCTGTATCAAAGATTTCTCCTGAATTTGGACACATTCCAATGTGTCTCATCTCAGACTCTCTGTCTCTTTGGGGATTAACAAAGACAGGGCTGAGTGTTGGAGTTTTATGGTTATTTACCAGGTCTGTTCCTTGATACCAGCTCTTAGGGGTGGAAATGAGGTAATTTACGTTGAGGTCAGTGCCCTTTCCTTTCGATCTCACAGTCTTCCCCCACCATACTGATCTGTTATCAGGGAGGAGGCTCACACAAAATGCACAGGGCCTTTCCAGATGTGAGATGACAATGATGATGTGGGTGCAGCTACTACACTGGTCACACCACTCTACTAAGCTGTCAACACTAAGTTGGTATGACCTTGGGTCGTCTTTATATGTCAACAGAGATAATAAGGTGGAATCATCAGAGAATTTCACAATGAACTAATTCAGTGTGCTGGTGGAATGGTCGTCAGTGTACAGCGGTGACCTCATGCAGCCTTGAGGAGCTCCAACATTAGTTATGATGGGTGCAGATATTGTTTTGTTTACCTTCACCATCTGTACCCTCTTTGTAAGAAAATATTTAAACCAATGAATAAGAGAAGGATTTAGTCTGTAGCTGGATCATCATGGACAATAGAATATCTGGCCGGATTGTATTAAATGCAGATGAGAAATTGAGGGAAAGAACACTGGCATACGTTTTGGGTTTATCTAGATGCTTCGAAATGAGATGTGTGAGTGTGACTACTGCATCTTCTGTGCTGTGACCTTTTTTGTATGCAAACTGATATGGGTCAAGTTTGTTGCAAGTTGCCCTGGTGAGATGCTGGACCAGAATCCTCTCCAATGACTTCATAACAACTGATGTGAGGGCGACAAATCATTGTGTTCTTTGGGGCACTGTGTCTTAGGGAGGGGTATAATGTGAGAGGTCCTCCATGCTACAGGAATACTGTGTATGTCTAGGGAAAGTTGGAAAATTGGTTGCCAAACTGGGGCCAATTCCCTTGCAAAAGATTTCAGTACCTGTAGGACTCAACCAAGCCAACCAACCCTGATACATCACAGCTTACATTACTGCAAGATGGCAATGCCCTTGCCACTCAAGCTATTATGGTTTTTCTTTTTTTTCTTTCATTTATGTTTATATTTGTCGTGCTTGTTAGTGTGCTTGCCGTAGGCAGAGCACACTCTTACTATCTTGCATACTTATTATTATTTTTATTCTTATTCTTCTTCCGGACAAAAGTTTAGCATGCATCTCCTCCTACAGTTTTTACAGTACATAGACATATTAAACATTAAAATGTGCAGCTCATTGAGGAATCGTGTGCTATTACTTTTCTAAGAGATCCATCATAAGCTCTTTGAGATATGAATGATTAAATGGCATTTTTAGACGCAATATACACCCATTGTAAAAGGATGAGAACCTGAGAACCGTGTGGACTCAATCACAGGATCACAGAGCCAGAAATTGAAGTTTGGTTTTGTCCTTGTTTCTCCGCGGAGATCGGGAGGCTCCCACACAGTAGCTGAAGCTAAGGTAGAATCAGATCAGTATGGATGTATTTGGACTTTTATTCTGTATATTAAAAGTCTAGTGCAGAGTTTTTAATGGCTGGCTTGATGCATTTGGGACAGACGGACTGCGTTGCGGAGATCGGGAGGTATGTCTGGTTTCTCACACACAGTAGCTGAATCTAACTGAAGCTAAGGTACACACACAGTGTATCGTGGTTTCTGCGCGTCGGCCGACGCTTAACAGAGCTTCTCACGAGCTCAGTGTTTAAGCTAGAGCGGAGCTTTTTTTATTAGCGGAAACTAGACATCCAGACGAATACGTAGGTACCAGCCATGTTATGTAACATAGCTCCAAAGTCGGTGAAGTTTTTGACAAAGGTAAATGGGCATGACTATTTTCAAACGGGTCCCTTGACCTCTCACATCAAGATATCTGAATGGCTCATTAGAACCACAAGACTCTTAGCTTTACAGCCATATCTGACATATGTCAGCTACATAGGGTATATGAGCTCCAGGGTACTAAAGACACAGTGTTCTGCATGCAGTGAAAAGATGTTATTCTCGCCTTTTTTTCTTTCCCTATTTCTGCACACTGTGGTACCTAAACAGTCATGGAATTGTAGAAATTGGGTATGGCTACAAAGCTGAGACTCTTGTGAATCCAAAGAGCCCAATTGCATTCATGTGTGATTAAATATGGCCTCATAGTAACCATTTCAATGTGATGACAGCATTTTTTATAACTTGACCTTACTGTATAAAATGACATGAAATGAAATGGTCGAGCTCATTCATGTCAGTGCTTCGACACAGCCAGCAGATGGCGACAGAGACCATGAGTTCCCCACATGGGCTTTCTGTCAGCCTCGGCACCGTCTTTGTGATGCGTTTAGGGTCCTTGGAAAGCTGGGAATCTGTAGTTTCGTCCGATGCCAAACATGTTGCTGTGCAGTGATGAGAAAAGTTTCCCAGTGCCTTTGAACGCAACTGGCTCTGTTTACTGAGTCTAGTCTGTCAAAATGCTAACAACTGCAATGCTGCACCGCTTAGCAAAGCTAGTGAACGCCAAGTCTAAGGGCAGGGGCATTGCAAGGGCGGCAAGCACACTTAAATTTTCTTTAGAAAATTTAGCCTTTTCTAGTTGTACAATCATGCTTTGGAGTGGAAATCCTTTCAGTCAATCATTCCTAGACTGTTTCATATCTACTTTAACACCTAAAGGTACACATACATGTTTGAACATATCCACACCAAGAAAACCAGAACTTTGTGTACGTGCATGCATACACTCACACACATACACACACACACACACACACACACACACACACACACAGACTTCAACTTGCAACAATTTCTTCTCCATTACTAAGTTTAATGGCCTCCATTAGACTGTTTACCCCCTCCACAAACTAGTATTATTAAGACCCATGAGGAAACAAACCTCTAGCCCTGCCTTGCTGTACCTAGTGTTTGAAATATTGCAATGCATTAATCAGTGGCTCAGAAACAATATATGTTATATGCATAGTAGAACATGTCCACACTGGTTTCTGCAAGGCACAGACATTATAGATATTATAAGTTACTTAAAGCATAACTCCAGGCATTTTTGACCTGAACTCCATTTTCCCATCATTTTTCCATCACACCAATCGATTCTGACCAAAATCTCCTGAATTGCTTCACTATAGAGCTACTTACACCTTGCTTTTCTGGGTGTGGCTCTCCAGTACAGTTCTGTAGTACCAATGGACTCAACCCCAAAAGCACCCAAAGCATGTTTTTCAACATACTGGCACTCACTCTGATAAGAATTATTTAATTTTCAGTTCAATAATTATTTAATTTTCCAATTATCCATGAGCTGCCCACTTTCACAATTATTTTGCACTACTTTAGACAGGCAGCCACAGCCGACTGACAAAGAGCAAACAAGGAAGTGCCAAAGCAATGGTCAACGTAGCATCAAAACCGTAAGAGAAAGGCACGACTTTAGATAATCTGCATCTCCATCTTTTTACCGACATGTCTCATTACATAATGTGTCACTATAGTGGAAAAGACACGCTTTGGGTGTTTTTAGGGATTTTTAGAGTGTCCATTGGCCCTACAGTACTGTATTGGACAGCCGCACCAGGCAAGCAAGGTGTAAGCAGCTCTATAGTGAAGCAACTGACAAGAATGTATTGATGAGAATCAATAAGAATCTCTCTGATTGATTCTGGAAAAAGATGGGAAAATAGAGTCCAGGTCGAAAATGGTTATGCTTCAAGTCATTGGGTGACAAAATGACAACACATTTACAGACTGGAGCATGTATATTTTAGATAAATATCTTTAGTTTAAGGTGGCACTTTTTTCGAAAATGTAATCTGTTAGTTACTGTAAAAAACAAGTTGATAAAATAGGTGATTACTTGCTTGATTACTCTGATTAAAATATATGTTTGAAGGAGAAAAGCCATCTTGATTTTAACATTATGAAAGCCAAAAATTAATTCTAATAATTGGATTATGTTACAGTAGCGTCATCCAGTGGAATAATAAAGCTCGCTCATCAGTGTTTGTCTGTCTCTCTCCCCAGTGCTTTTTGTTGTACGCTTTATGAAGCAATGAGAGCATTCATTTTGGACTGCAAATTAATAGCAGCATAATGAAGGGAAATGGCCTTTGGGAGATCTCATTTAAAAACAATATACTAGTGTTTCTGTGTCACCATGAGGAATGTTTTGGAGGCAGGGTGGCCTAGTGGTTAGCGAGGCCGTCCCGTAACCAAAATGTTGCAAGTTCAATCCCCAGAACAGCCATGGGTCCTGTCAAAGTGTCTTTGAGCAAGACACTGAACCCCTACCTGCTCATTTACATCAGTTCAATGATGAAAATGTAAATGCTTTCACAATAGCATTTTAAAAGAAGCTGCTGGGGTTTTAAACACCTGCCACCACTGCAGTCAGTTATAGGCTGATTGGGTGGTTCTGCCCAAATGATGAAAGGTCCAACTGAAGCCAATAAATGCCTGGTGTGACTGTAAACAACCACTACTGCACTTGATTATGGATTTATATAAAAAGCAATAATAAGCATACGATGGCTTAAATCCAAATTTTAAAATTTTAAAATCTCAGCGTGTCCTGTTGCGAAGCCAACTTGTCTCGCACTACGTTATTTTACCGAGTTTCGTTTCTATGTTGACGACTAAATCACATACTTAGCTAAACTACGAGCGTCTTGTCAAACTGCCGAGTGATTTTGTGTACGTAGGGCCAAAGACTAACCCTAACCCTAACCCCAGAATATTGAAAACCTGCCTGCAAAGTCAAACAGACAGGCTAGTTTAGCAAACTTAATCAATATTTAACATATCCCACTACTGTGGGATCAATTTTCAATTTTTCAATTGACTGTGAGTCCAACGTTTTACAACATAATTTTGCCAAATAGCACTTTTATTGATAGAAGAGAACATAGCGGAGGGATACCATTTAGGAGAGATAGTTCCTGTTTGGGAGACCGGATCTACTTTTATTTTTAAATACTAATTTTAGTATAAAGCAAGAATAGAAACGCAAAATGACGACGGACCCAAGATTTCTTTATTGTCTTAAAAGCAGGATCTGTTGTTGAATCTGTTCACCAACGTGTTAAATGTCAGTTTTCAGTCTATTTTCGTGGCCTCATTCAAATGAATGGGAAGTAAAACTCTGAATGCTACAAACTCGTCCAGCTGCATCTGATCTTGGTTATTAGTTTATATTCTGGTTTTCATGGCGCTCAAGTGCCAAATAACCCCCATGTTAAAACTAAGTGGAATATTGCTTAAGTTTTGTTTTAGTTTTTTCATTTATTTTTTCGTATTTAGTCTTACAAAACCAGATGAGAAACTGGTGCCTGTGCCTTTAACTTAGCAAGGTAGTGTTTTGACAGCCTGTAGTAACCCAAAGGCCTTGAATAATACATCCTGTGATCCAGGGGCGTAAATATAGACAGTGCAGGCAGTGCGGTTGCACTGGGGCCCGTGGGGTAGGGGGGCCCGTAGAGAGAGCGGGCCCTCCAACAATGTGTTGGGCGGAGAACGGGCCCTTGCGAGTGATTCAGATTGCCACCTCGGAAATACGCCTGTGTTCAAAGAAGAACTCACTAGGAGCTACAGCTAGAATTAATAGAGTAGAGTCTACTCTACGGAGAACGTACCAAACCATGCCTTTCATCAGTGTTTTTAAGAATACTAGCTACACTTTTTTATTTATAATTATTATTATTATTATTATTTTTACATAAGATAATTAATTATTTTGCTTGGTGCTTGTAAATTGTATAGGTAGACTATGGGGAGTATAATGTTACGGCAGCATGTCCAGGCCCTGTTGTTGACGAACCACAGGCCCACAGCGCTACTAAAACACAGTTTAGAAAAGTCATAGGTGTTGAGAATTATAAAGGCACTTACCACTGGCCCTGGGTGATACATTGTTAGTCTCGTTATGAATAACAAGAGGGTATTAAGGTGATTTTAGCTGAACTGACAACGAGTGACATTCTGGTGTCTAGGCCCTACACACAGTGTACCGGCAGGCTATATTCAAAGATGTCGTTAATGCGGAGTCGATTTTTATATGTAGGATATATGGCAGAAATAAGGCTGTTTGTTGTGCAGTAAAATCATCATTTGGTGGGGTTTATGCAGACTGTGTGTAGCTGACCAGTTTTCGGGACATGGTGTTATTTTTTGTTAAATATTGCAGCTCTCTTCTGTCTCGTCGTGTGCTATAGGCTTCATTTTACTATCATCTCTTGCCTTTATATCAAATAGGAGTGCACTCGTGAGGTTATTGCACCAAAAAATGCCTTTTGTTAAAGTCAGCGGTCATTTCAGCACCACAGTGAAATAGACAGCTCCTCTGCTCTCAGGCGCTGATGCTTGTTTTCACGTTTCAGCACTTTGACCGTCTATTTACGTTACCGCGTGTCAGGCGCTATCCATGGTTCTGATAGCTTTCTCTTTGACCTCTCTACTTTCCCAATACAATAGCCTAAGTAACTCATTCGACTGTAAAATCCAACACATTGTTGGTAAAATATATATACGCCTAATGGTGTGTGTGTGTGTGTGTGTGTGTGTGTGTGTGTGTGTGTGTGCTTCATAACTTGTAACTAGCGTGCACTACAGTAGGGCCCGTCATAATAGCATGCGCTGGGGCCCTTCGTAACTACCTTACGCCACTGCTGTGATCACAATAAAAAGGTCCACTTTTGGGGAAAAAAGCTGGCTTGATGTCCTTGAAGCACACAAACATACTGTAGAGAGATGCTGACACACATTTACAAATTCACACACATGCACACAAAGTGGCAAAGTTTATAGGATGCTGTGTGTGTATGTCTATGCATGCGTATGTGTATTTCTAAGTGTTCATGAGTTCATGTGTCTGTCAGTGTCTGTGTGAGTATACTGTATGTGCCAGCATGTCAGTTTAAACATCTCACATGTTATTGCAATGACTTTACACAAAATTACCACTATAAACAGTAAAGCACTTGTTTCAGCAGGGTCTGAAGAAACAGTGAAGAATTAATCAGCACTTATCATGTACAACGCATAAAATACTAATCAAGTATAAATCCAAAACAGGCACATTTCAATCATCTAAAAGTCCCAGCAGACGTACTCTTATCTTTAAGTCCCAAAACACATAAGAAAGTTTGTTTCTCATTAGTGTTTTGCTCCTCTAGATAAGAAGAAGTTCAAAGAAAATAAGGCTAAGTTTAAACGTTCAAGGAATTAATTATTACTTCTCAAGTAAATTAGAACAATGCTAATTATGGTGGTGGAAAAATGTGAACCGTAGGCTGGAGAAGGTGTAAATGTTTTTTTTTTTTAATCTTGTGACATGATGGGATTTTAGGAAAAGTCCTGGACTTTGAAAACACAAAGACGGTAAACAAACAAATATAAGCAAATATAGTAAGAAATATCTTGATAAATACACAGATACATAGACACACAAGCCTTTCCATAGACACCACCGAATTGTGGACCTGAAATTTAAGTACATCATCTTGTCTTCACCCCTCTTTACTATTGTTCAAAAAGCTGGTTTCGTTTTGTACAGTGATATGAGCTTAAGACACAAGGACTGACAGCATATGAGTTTTATATGTGCTTGTTTCTGTAAAAATATTGTTGTTTTTTGTCTGCATCAATAGACTAATGTAGAGCCTGACAACTTCCATGTAAAATCAATGGATGCTTTGTGATAATAAGATCACAAACAAGCCTGATCTCTGTTCATTATGAGGAAACTAGGTAGGTCACTTTCACTAGGCTACTTTCATTCTTTGTAATGCCATGAAATGCTCACTGTGTCCATTATTTTTCATGGTCTATGGTTTCGAACAGCAAATGTAAAAGCTTTCATGAACTGGCTATAGGCTGAATGACTCATATGTTATATCAATCAGAGACAGCGGGTAGCAAAACAGACAATTATTTCTATGAACGTCATGGATTATTACTTTAAGGGATACTTTAACATGTTGAATTTTAGTCTGTTTTATCTCTTTCACATTTGTCACATTGAGCAAAAAAAAGTTCCTTGTTTGTTCTTAAAGAATAACCAAACCAAACCCAAATCTTTGGTTAAGCCTGACACCTAATGGTGAAATTCAGGGTAGGCTACTGAACTGGCGATCTGCTATTGGCTGGTCTTTGGTGCCAGGTGATGTCACCCCCTATAGAGTACAACAGGCGGTGACATCACCTGGCACCAAAGACCAGCCAATAGCAGATGGCCAGTTCAGTACCCTACTTTTCACCATTAGGTGTCAGGCTTCACCAAAGATTTGGACTTGGGGTTTGGTTACCTTGTTAGTGTTCCTCATGTTAACCAAAGAGCACGGCATTCCAAGGTAACTAGGCAATAACGTGTTCCCAAATTATTCTGGAGTAACCGCTATCCAAAGCCAGTTTGTATGTTATTTTATGCTATTCTTCCAAAGCCCTCCTGAAATGTTGACTGAGATACACTGCAGGCTAGAGGGTTAGTTGCTTAAAACAGGGTAAGTTGTGTTTGATTAGCCTACTCAATAGGCTTCAAAAACAGTTTGGGATCATGAGGAAAATTGCATTCAAAATATGGGTCCCCAGAAAAAGGATTTAAATGGCAGCTCGACTGATATAACTTGATATTAGTGTAATTGCTGCCTTTATGTTGGCTACAAACATTGCATTAACAGATCAAAGCGAAACACTGAAAGCATGCTCATTTTGATGTTCTAGTTTATGAGTGAATGCAGTCCCCTTGATGTTCTGTGCAAATTGGCACTTTGACATGAAGCGGAACACAATATTGCATAAATCATACAAAAAAGCTTAGAGCTCTCCAAATCTCTCACTGCCTCAAGAGTAGTGATTCTCAAAATTGGCACAGCACCCGAAATGTGTCCATGTGTTCTGACAGGAATATTAGAAAGAAAAATCAAGTACTAAGAAAAAAAAAAATAGTAAAACAAGAAGAAAGTAAGAGAGAAATAAAGGCAATTTGCTTTTTCTTTTTTTTTTTTCATTTTCTGAGTTCATATCTGCAATCCCTTAGGGTTTCAAGAAAGGAGGATGGGTTCATTTTGTGTGTGGCAGCATAGAAATCCACATTTTTGCATTCACTTGTATTAGCTTGTTAACCATGTGACCATTTGAATAGCAGTGGCATCTCTGGGATGGGGAGGTTTGAGTGTACAGGCATCGAGCGCTCTGATTGGACACATTTATGGGCTTGTTGCCATTGTGCTGCATTCATGTCACATGGGACAACTTGACATTTAAAAGCAGCTTAGAAGTGTTCACACATTCAAACTCCTTTGAAGCTGTCAAGACGCCATGATTGAAGTTTTTCTGTGGATTTTTGTTGTTCCTGATCAGCTTTTTTCACATTTAACCCACATGCACTTAGTAATGATTCATCTGACTTCATGGTTTACAGCAAAACCAAACACTGCGATGTCAACTGCAAAGCAAAAATCCAGCCAGTAGCTGCGTCCTGCCATGGCATTTTATTGTGATAACAACATGACTTCTGTAATGAAAATCATAAATTTTATTCATTTTATATGAAATTAATATTTAATTCCCTACCCTTGACTACAGGCATTCCCTTGGTGATGTCAGAATTCAGTCAGAGAAATCAGGGTTCATCACCAAACCCAGAGTTCCCAAGTAGTGTTTACCATCTGAATACTGAGCTGAACAGTATTTTCTAGTATATTTACCATCTGAAAGCTGAGCTGAACAGTATTTTCTAGTAGTATTTACCATCTGAAAGCTGAGGTGAACAGTATTTTCTGTAGTATTTACCATCTGAAAGCTGAGGTGAACAGTATTTTCTGTAGTATTTACCATCTGAAAGCTGAAGTGGACAGTATTTTCTGTAGTATTTACCATCTGAACACTGAGGTATTAACCATCTGAAAGCATTCACTGCAGGTGTTAGACTGTTGAGTAAAATCCTCCCACACCACACTGTACCGTCCATATGATTACTCAACAAAACATGTGCAACACAGATACATCAGAATGCACAAATTCTTCTACCTTTATATAGGGCACTTGTTACTCATTGTTGATTCCCAAGATGGTTTTAAATGTTAAGAATGAACAAACGTGCTAAGTTTGTCCATGTCCTAAGTCGTAAGTTTCTCTTTAGTTCTAAGTTCCCAAGTAGCATTTACCACTTTAAAGTAGACGCCAAGGTTATTATAGTTTTGCATTTTTCATTCGTTTTTATTTTTATTTCATTTTGACTTTTTGTTTTCAATTTCAGTTTAGTTTTAATTCGTTTTTAAAGCGGGTTTGCTAGTTTAGTTTAGTTTTTATTTTTTGAAAATGCTTAGTTTTAGTTTAGTTTTTATTAGTTTCAGTGTTAGTTTTAGTCTTTTTTTGTAATATGGGGTATTTGTCAGGGGCGAGATTCAAAAAGGTCAAAAAGCCTCTTTTATTTTATTTCAGTTAACAAAAATGTTTTTTCACACCTAGTTTTCATTATTTCGTTAGTTTTCGTTAACGATAATAACCTTGGTAGACGCAAATACTATTTTCAAGTAGGAAGCACAAATTAAGGTAAATTACAGTCATCTTTAAGGCAGGGTGAGGCAGGTTTCACTGCAGGTTTCACAGACGGTCAGACAATAAAATAATAATAATAAAACATATTGACTAGCTGTGATCAGGGAGGAATCTCCATCATATCAGAGGTGAACCCCACTGACTGGATGAGATAAGACAAATTCTGTCCCTAACCTGGAAAAAACACTTTTTTGTTCCCTCTTTACAATAAATGTTCCATAACACAGATTTTGAGCAGGACACTTCAGCGGCCACTGTCACTTAGAAAGATAACAACCATAGCTAATAACCAAGAGCTCTTCATGGCCGCCACAGGCTCAAAGACACATACTGCACTGTCTGTCTGCAGCCGTGCAGCTGAGAATCAAAGAGAATAAATTACGGCCTCGCCAGACTAGAGGAAAGAGCATGTTTAAAGATGCTAGAGAGAGAGAGAGAGAGAGAGAGAGAGAGAGAGAGAGCGGGAGGGAGGGGGGGCAGGTAAGGAAGGCCAAGGGAATGAGAGAGACTGGAGAGAGAGAGGGAGAGAGACTGAAAGAGAGGGAGGAAGAGAGAAAGGGATGATGGTGGGAAGAGGAGACGAGCAGGAGGGAGGAAGGAGAGAAAGGAAAGGAACAGAAAAAGAGAGAGAGAGAGTGTGTGTGTGTGTGTGTGTGTGTGTGTGTGTATTTGTATGCAAGCTAGGGGTTAGGGGTATATACTGTACATGAAACCAAGTGAGAGAAAGAACGAGATAGATGTGTTGTGTATGTTTTTGTGTGTGTTTGCGTGTGTGTGTGTGTGTGTGCGTGTGTATGGGGGTGGGGGGGATTGAATGCGTGTGTGTGTGTGTGTGTGTGCGCATCCAACACTATAAATCAGAGCGAAAGAGAAAATAGCACTATTTCTTCCATTCAGAATGTCTCCGAGACTGAATGAGTGTGTGTGTGTGTGAGAGAGACAGATAGAGAGATACAAGCAGACATACACACACACACACACACACACTTGTACACATACACACCAACATTCATACACATCATGATCCAACAGGTGCTCAGCCTGTAAATGCCACAGAAGGACAATAAACAAAGTGCAACAGTGACCCCTGCAGGCCATACCACCACACTGCAATATATCAGTAGTTAAGCTTAGTGTCACGTAACCACACATTTTTACATTGTACATTGTACATTTTAGGCCAATGAGTGCAGCAGTAGAATAAGCTTCAATTCCTAGATCACCAAAAAACAAACAACCAAAAATAAGGAGGTCACAGGCTAGGATCTTGGTGCCCTTACAATATCGCTGTGACCATAGAATGATCAGGTAAGTACAAAACAAATTACCTGGTACAGCTGGTAATTTGTTTTTATTAACAGTTGAACCGCTGTCGCCAGCAAGTCTGCCTAGTATATTGTGTACTCACAACTCTAGATTTAGTTACTTTTGAAGAGGAGAGAGAAGAGAAGAGAAGAGAAGAGAAGAAGAGACGAGAAGAGAAGAGACGAGAAGAGAAGAGAGAAGAAAGATAAATTGCCGTAAAATACATCACTAAAGAGCATGACATGCAGCAGCAAGAAAACCCCCAGCTAATACAGGTATAAAATGATTTCAACAGACATTCAGTGCCATATCCCCAACAGTACAAATAGCTCCTCCCAGGCCCCAAACATTGTTGGAAGCCATCACACCATTCCTAGGAGAATAGTAAATATATTCCACCCTAAGGCGCACACAGACTATCCCCTTAAAATTATTACAGGGTCTGTGACTCCTGTACCTTACCTTTTTTCTGCATGTTAACCATATGGCCAACTTGGCCTGACTAAAGAGAAAGTTCAGTAAAACACATACAGATCTCCTACGGTCAGTATACACAGGTCCCAAAATGAACATTTAAAAAGCAAAAACCTCCCACAACTTATCACAGAGTACAGTTAATAAGGACGGAACAGTTGAAACACATTGACATTGAGGAAACACGTGTACAATCTCAATTTCATTACAGAAACAACTTTCATTCCCTGTCCCTGGTGCAACCCATGCTAGATACCTGTTAGTCGCCAAGGCCCCATGAGCTATCCTCCACTGCAAATCCTCTGACCCCTTTGGGAGGGGTAGCTTGTACAGCACCCTCTATCCGAACCCTGCAGTATTCTGTTCTCCTAATAACCTTACCACTGGTGTCCTGCAAGGTCCTGAGATTCCTCACCTTCACACAGGCTGCGTAAAGGGGTTTACTGCCTGCCTGCCCGACCTACCCCAGGCTCAGAGTGGTAAAAGACAGCAGCGTCACAGTTTCTTGCAGACCCCTGCACTACAGTGAACACAGGAACCCCTTCTCCTTGTGGAAACTCAAAGTCCACTGGGTCCGGCAAAGTCCACAATGCTTCCCTGGAGAACCCCTTCAACAGCCTCAGGGAGGTCAACCCAGTGTGCAAGCTCTTGGGAGGTTTTCCACTCCCCTCCCCTATGGACCGCAGATGGTCCAGTTGGGTGATGCCTCCCCTCATGAGGCGTGGTCCTAATGTGGCAGTACATGCAGACTCCAGTGGAAAGAGTGTGTTGTGGAAGATCAGCTCCTGCTACACCCATGGCCCAGCACTACACCCCCAACTCGTGTAAGCCTCAGCAGGCGCCAGGCCCTCAGCTACCCTATGCCACATGGAGGAAGCTACCAGATTGTTATAATGATAATGATAATGAATTTTATTTATAGAGCACCTTTCATACAAGCACAGTAGCTCAAAGTGCTTTACAGGATGGCAAAAAAAACAGATAAAAGTGGCATAGTATCCAGTCAATGTATTGAGAAAAAAAAGAAAAAAAAAAGAAAGAAAAAAAAGAGAAATCACATCGAAGAAACAATAAAATTGGCAAAGCAAAAGTAGACAGTATTACTATTTGTAAGCTAAGGTAAACAAGTATGTTTCAATTTTTGTTTAAAAATATGGAGTGAGTCTGCCACTTTAATACCTAAAGGTAAGCTATTCCACAGTTTCGGGGCATAGTGGGAGAAAGCAGCCTCTCCAATTTTCTTGCTGACCTTGGGAATGTTTAAGAGACAGGCATCTGAGGACCTGAGGGCTCATGATAGAACGATAAACTGTGTGAAATATAAGAAGGTGCTAAACCATTTAGTGCCTTAAAGACTACAAGAAGTATTTTAAAATCTATTCTAACAGATATGGGTAGCTAGTGCAGATCACGTAATACAGGAGTTATGTGATCGCTTCTTTTGGTCTTAGTTAAGACCCTGGCAGCAGCGTTTTGTATAGTTTGTAGTCTAGTAATTGCTGCCTTTGGGAGACCAGTATATAGAGCATTACAGTAATCAAGGCGGCTGGAAACAAAAGCATGCACAAGCTTTTCGGCATCCTGCTGTCTTAAAAAGGGTCTCATCTTGGCTATGTTTCTCAAGTGGAAAAAGGCAGTTCTAGTCAAGGAATTAAAATGAGCTTTAAAATTAAGATCTGAGTCTAAAATAACACCCAGGTTTTTCACTTCTGTTTTTGTTTGTATGGCCAGTTTCACAGTTTGGCTTGAATAAAATCCCTTTTTGATTCAGGACCAACTAAAAGAATGTCTGTCTTCCCTTTGTTTAGCTTTAAAAAGTTGTTACTCATCCATTCGTTAATGGCTGAGACACAGTCAACCAGACTAGTGAGGATATCAGGGTCATCTGGCCTCACAGACACATACAACTGTGTATCATCAGCATAGGTGTGAAAATTCACACCATGCTGCCGGATGATGGTTCCTAGTCGAAGCATGTACAGTGAAAATAACAGAGGTCCTAAGACGCTTCCTTGGGCCACACCATAATCAACATCAACTGGTTTAGAGACATGTTGTCCAATTTTTTGTCCAGTGACATAAGAGTGAAACCATTTAATAAGATTGTTGGCTACTAGCACCATTCCCCTATATGGCATTTCAGACAGAAGCCACTTCCATGGGCCCTGGACCATTCTGTTGAACTAAGGAGATGGCCCCAAAGTCCAGGCTGCATTGTCCAGATAAGTCTAACATGTCCCTCATTAAAACACAAATTGTCCAGCATTGAGCACCCAGGCACACCATAGGTCTTGGTGCATCAGACAGCCATTATGTAAGGGATAATGTACAGCGAGCGGGTCATTATTGCAAAATAAACTCCGACAGGGTGATGCAGGACCCCGAGGCGAACCCCTTCAGGGTTCACGAATAAAGTGAACCCTGAAGGGGTTCACTTTATTCGTTTATTATTTCACAATAATGACCCGCTCGCTGTACATTATCCCGCTTATTACACGGCTACTTACTAAAGAAATCAATAATTTGACACAAAATATTGATTTAAAAATGATTTTATTGATTTTATTGCTTCCGCTACAAAAAATAGTCCGTTACATTCTACGGTTGGAACTGCGTCCATAGCAACGTAAACTCTGTAGCCTTCTTAAGATTAGCCTACTTAGCGTTATAATTTACGATAAACTGAACATTTCCATTGATGGTGAAGTGAGACAAGGTGAATGGGACTTCTTTGGGAATATTGATGTTGACGTTTTTGTCCTCATTCATCTCTACGTTTCTTTCTTGCCGGGGCTTTGCAGTTGACACACCTGGAAACACAATTGTTACTAATGTTACAACTGGTAACAATATTCCTATTATCACTACCGCTTATCGCTTAAGTTAGTATGTAGCGATAGGCAACTAGGAGAGGCGCTCACCAGATCTGCTGCCGTTGCCTGGATTGGAGGACAAGATCTTGCTCCACTTTTCCCTATCTGTAATGGTTGGAGCCCAGTAGCTCCTCAGGCTGCCCTCACATCTGTGCCCAGTCACAGACATTATCTCCCTACTCTCAAGACCAGCCTGAGAGAGGAGTTGGACAGCTGTGCTCCTCAAGCTGTGGTGTACCTCCTTGAAAGCCCGGCTGCCTGGCTGATTTGGGGTAACATTTGCCCAAGGAAATTGTGCCCCATGGGCTCACGAGAGTACCACACTGCTTGTCTGTTCAGTACCTGTTGGTCTTTTTTTAGTGGGTGAAGGTAGAAAGCTTCAGCGTCAGGAGGTCAAAGGGATAAATACTTTTTAAAACTGGCAACAGGGCAGTTTGGATTGTCAGGCTCAGCAAAGATGCACCCCCTGTAATTTTCTTTACATGGATCTTTGGCATCTTTGTGGTTCTTGGTCTCAGCGTTGTGGGCGAGAGAAATGTACTCATTGCCATTCTCATCCTGTTTCAAAATAAAAGAGTCTCTTGTTAAGTCTCGATTTCCCTCTCTGCCTCGTCTTGCCAGATGCAGCTGTACCTCGAACCACACTTTTCGGACCAGTCCACTCGCTGTGTTCGGAGACAGCACCTCTGAACACCTGAGGAGCCGCAATTCTGTAGCTGAGATGGGGGGGTGGTGCTGGCTGACGTCTTTCCCGTTTTTGCGAAGGTTTTTAATTACAGATTTAAATACCCCGTTGCTGGATTTGAAGGTAGCACAATTCATTATGTCAAACTTTGAGAAGTGTCGACATATCCCAGCCCTAATTGCTATGTAACTGGCAATCGAGTAAGTTTTACCGTTGGACTTTTGAACAGATGCATAAAATGACCGCAGCACCTGATTGAGGTTTTCTGTCCCGTAACTGTCAAAGTCTGTTGACATTTTCTTTTCGATTAACCAGTCTTTAATCACTGCCATAGCCCATACCGTGTTCCTTGGGGTGTTTATTTCATGTCTGTCTTCTTCAATTTTGTCGATTTCTCTGTCGTCCAGCTCTTTGTGTCTTTTAACCTCTCTTGCTTTTTCTGCGCTGTTTTCTTGTTCTCTTTTTTTTTTCTTTACTGGGGACAGTTCAGCCATTAACCATGAATCGAAAGTTTCGTGCTCTCCAAATATATTAAAATTAATATTAGAAAAATCTTCCATGGTGTTTTCTGATGGAGTAACGGAAAGCTAACGTTTTTTTGCCACAGGGTGTCGCGAATGAGCTGACGTTATTAAATTTAAATTAACCATTAAATTTACCGGACTTCTTTCTGCGGATTGATATGATTGGACGTGGTCCTCCAGAGTCTATGATCAGAACTGCGTCCATAGCAATGGTCTGTTATTCATAGCAGCGGTCTGCTATTCAGAAATAACAGACCGTAGAATGCCGTAATTGACCAATCAGAATCGAGTATTCAACAAAGCCGTGTAATAAACTTATTTAGTCTGTTGGCGAGGCACTTGGCAACTGCCTTATAGTCCAAAGACAGCAGAGCCACAGGCCTACAGTTCTTTAAATTTCTCATGTTTTGAACAGGAGGGCCAGAACTGTGTGATGGCAGCTCAGCAGTAGCTCCCCTGCCTCAATGCATTTGGGTGGATAAAAATCACAGTCCATTTGCTTTTTCCTCACACACCTTTTCTCCAGCCCATAGAAAAAAGGAGTTGGGAGCGTCCATTTCCCTCAGCGTGGTAACTCTAGTGCACTCTTTGCCCTTTCATGGAGAAAGATGCAGAAATCGCTGTGGAGCTCTGACAAATCCTCCCATAGTCCAAAGCTGTCTCTGCCCAATAGCTCAACTTCCACCTCCCTTATGTTCTTTTCTAATCGAATGCAAGCACGCTCCTTGACTGTGCAGATGAGAATTCAGTGTATTGTTGGCCGAAGTTTTCCAGCAACCCACTACTGACTCACAGACTCAAACTCCCCCCTCCTCTGCCTCCATCTTTCCCAAAACTCTCCATAACTGGTGCAAAAGGTGACATCTTGTGAGAGCTTTACATTGAATTTCCAGTATACAGACTGACGAGGCTCTGGTGAAATTGACATTTGAGCAGTAGCCAAGTGATTGTCAGAAAAACTGATGAGACTCAGCCTCGACTAACCGGTTACTGTAATGGTTTAACCCAGGTAAAGTGGTTGTCGTTACGGTGCTTAAGCCTCCACTTATCTACTAAATCAGTAGCCAGCGCTATATCTCTTGAAATGCTCACAGAACCAAAATGGGATTCAACCTGACTCCTGTCCTTGGTGGAGTCAAGGGTACAATTCTAGTCCCCTCCCAGCACTAGCTGCTCCCAGGTTAAGGCCTGCCAACTCCTGTCTTAAAAGAGGAGCATAGCTTAGGAGCATAGATGTTAATAAAAATAAACTCCATATTGCTCATAGTGGCCCTAAGAGAAGAGAAGAGAAGAGAAGAGAAGAGAAGAGAAGAGAAGAGAAGAGAAGAGAAGAGAAGAGAAGCTGTAGATGTTTATGAGAGCAATACTTCAGACTGCAGCCTCTGGTCGCCAAACGGCAGGGCAATTTGTTAACATGTGTGTATTATTGTAGTACTAAATGAAAATAACGGTTGAGCAGACTTGTAAATTTGTAAACTTCAGGGCATTATTATAATCATAAATAAGAAAAGAATGTTCACAACAACAACATGGGAAATATGGTCAGTGTCCTGTCACCACATCACTTTGTTAGACTTATTGGATTGAGGATATTTTTTTTAACTCTGTATTAAGTTGTATGTGACAGCTAAACATGCATCCTGGAAAATTGTTCATCTACCTTTGTAATGTGTGTGAACACTGGAGTAAAACTTTTTTTTTTGTAATTTTTTGAAATGTTCTTAATCCATCATAACTCAAACACCTCAAGTATAAATACCCCAAATTTTGATTGACAGCATCATCATCATCTACTACTGTACAGTATCTGACAACATTTCTGTTAGAGAATGCTGGTTAGTGTTGGGGATTTGCTGGTTCTTTCTGGAGAAATCAGCTGAATGTGAGCAGAGGAAGAGGGTCTGCTAGTGTGAATCCATCTACACCCCTTTAATGAGAGACCATTAGCATTTTAATTAACATATCAGCCCTAAGAGGGACTAATTAGCATGGTTAGCCAGGAGAGGGCATCATACAACTACACACACATAGGGCTGGGGAGTAATGTTTACAGTAATCTGAAATGAAAACTAGTAAATGTAATCAACTGTACAGAGAAATTCACTAATAAAACAGGTACAATTTTTTATGTTTTATGTTTCTAACAGAATCATTCTTTGATTTGGGCCAAGGAAATCGGAGAAGTGTGAAAGTGAATTTGCATAGGTTCCACCTCAGGCAACAATAGAAAAGACAGTGAGTACAGTTACATGCACAGTAATAATTTGATCTTAACCTGATTAAGGCAATACTCTGACTATTGAAACTGTCATGTAAACGCCTTTATCTGATTATCTTAATCAGGGTGAGGTCATAATCAGTAAGCAGAACCTGGTTAACACACCTAGATTTCTGCTCAATCTTTACATTTATTGGGTAAATGCCTTAGGTTTCATTTGTCTTTTTCAAATTGTGCAGGTCAAAGGTCACCAGACACAGTAACCTGGATGTTGTATTTACAAAGCAAACAACATGGCTCAGTGCAGTGGAGTGACGAGCGGTAGACCGATTATTAAATGAGTCCATGTAAGCCGAGTTATTTGAGGAATCACGTTACTTTGTGAATATTTAAATATTGCCTTAAGCTGATTACTCCCAGTAATCGGGGTATTGGTGTGCATGTAAACATACTCAGTGTCAACATCCCACTTTGTCCCTCAAGATCCAAGCAGACTAACCGGTCAGAGCAGAGGCTACCAGCCTCTCAAGCCATCGAGCGCAGATTCAGTTGGAATCTGCAGAAGAAGTCCAACAGAATGCAAGGAAGATAGACTTCCGGACCAACAACTTGACCTAAACAGATACCACGCCAGCCTCTATGGCATTCAAGGCCTCCAGGTCACTTTCATCACAACCAGAACGATAACCAATCACTGACTAATGGCACAGATACTAGCTTTTTGATTACCAATCTTGTAAGCTGGTCTTGTTTATGCCTTTCTCTTTATTTTCTTATTTCTTTTTATCCTTTATTTGGGTATCATAGCTGTTGATGTATAGAATACATGTACGTATAATATTATATACATTTAATTAAACCCTTCCCTTTGCTGCACCTTGGTGGATTATGGTGCAATATATTATTACTTGTTGCTGCTGCTTCGCATTGGGGCTACAGACCAACAACTCTTGTGACAATGTTGCTCCATAAGCCACAGCCTCGGCATTATTGCTTAAAGAAAGATTCCACCCTTCCACTGTTAGAGATCATCAATCTGTGATGTTCAATGCATTCCAAGAGTTATTTTGTGATTAAGTGATGTAATTTACCTTTTTGTTGTACCTATTTTCCCTCACCTGCCTCATCTACTTCTACAACTTAATGATTTCCTACATTTCCCACAATGACTTTCGACAACCCACAGAGAAGTTGCCTGGACTTGCAGTTGCATGAAGCCATTGGTTGTATAGGTGGAGAGAGCAATAACGTTAGAGATATATATAAGTGGAGTAGGAAATCCCATGCCTTGCAACATCAGCGAAGATGAAGAAGAAGAATGAAACTTCAGTAATATCTGCTAAATAAATGGCAGCTGTAATTCCCATAAACTTATGACAGTAAAAAATAATACAAATCTAACATTTTCACATCATTTTATATGAAAATTGTCAATAGGGAATCATTTTAGTACAGTCAGTTGTTTTTTGGAATGCCGCTGAAATTACTTTAAGGGATCGGACGGAGCGTCCTGGCATAGCTTAGCTAGCTTAGCAATATTTAAGGCTTAGTTTGATGGTCAATAAACTGATTCGCGTAGTATCCACTGTATCTATAAAAACAACATGGCTTACTTTTACAGTATACAAAGCTAACCAGCATATTTTTAGCATTTCGTTTAATCTGTTTTGAAAAAGCAGTTTAATTATTAGGAAGGTTCCTAGTTAGGTATCAAAGAACTAGGAAGCTACCTTCCGAATGAGGTAGAACCAACATGTCTTGAGGCTGCATTGCATTCTGGTGTATTGAGGCTATTGTGGGTGGAGAAATTGGTATCTGCTGCCTCTTCTATGATGGATTTCTCCCTGTATGATTTTTGAACATCGGTGCAAGATGGTGGCTCTAGAAAGAAGCCCTCGCCCTTTGATTCTGAGGGACTGACACTAAACTGACGTTACCGTTGATGTTTTAGATAGCTGAAACATTTTCTGCTATCAAACTCCATTGTAGTTGTGCTGGAAATATCTCAAAGTGACGTGACGTCGTCTGCGTTTGAAAGAAATGCAAGGTACATTGCCAATAGCTTTTTTAATGGTGTTAAACTGTTTGAGGGTGACTTTTTCCCTAAACAGAAAATGTGTGTCCCTGGAGAAAGTGTTTGAGTGGTGTAGAGATGTATTCTATCTCTGGTATCATGGAAAACATCAGCTGGTGGATGAATGAAGATCATGAAAAACTTACTTGTGCACAGCAGAGCAGCTAAGGCATCAATCGCTGCCCTGGGGGAAAAAAAAGAGAGAGAGGGAGCAGTTAGTCTCTCTCCCAGTCACTCGTTCTCTCTCTCACGCACATACACACACAAACGCAAGTGTGAACACAGAAATGCACACACAAACGCAAGTGTGAACACAGAAATGCACACACAAAAGCCTTAACACAGGACATAGGACACCGCTACAAAATCAATGCCAGCTATCGCACCCTACACACACACCGATACCTACACACACACACACACACACACACACACACACATACCCTAACCCTAACCACAGCAACCAAATTTCAAACAGAAATCAACATTTCCTCTCATTTATGAACACAGTCTCATAAAATTTTGTGAAATGAGCACGAACTGTGAAATGTCGGCTACGTGTTATGAATTATATGAAGATTACGTTCCTCCACCACAAAAGGATTATGTGACAATAGCACGACATGTCATTTTTCAGCTGTTCGTCTGGTGGAAATGTTAGCTAGTTTAGCAAGTAAGCTAGTTAGCTAGTTAAGTAAGCAATTAAACAACTCTGGTTAAGATTAGGGTTAAGGTTTGGGATAGGTTTAGGCAACTAAAACAAATTGGTTAAGGTTAGGGTAAGGTTTTGGTCATGGTTAAACAAGAAAAACGTATGCTAAAAATTAAGACTTTCGGACTGTCGGAGTTGAACATAAATGTAACTCCACTGTGCTATTTCAATATTGAATTACCACCTGTTTCTTGTCGTGTCTCTCTATTTCTCTCACTTTTCATGCACAAAGTACGTTATTTGCATTTTAAGACATCATGCTCATTTCACAAACTTTCGTCAATCCAGGCTATAGGATGCTTTTTTCGCCTGCTCAAAGCTCAGCTGTGAGCGTTGCACATAACAGAGAGAGCAAGAAGTCAAAGGGAGCAAGGAGCATTGCATCATTCTTTTTGCTATGCAACACAAACTCTGACAACAACTTGCAACGTATCTCATTAGCTAGCTAACGTGATGGAACAAACGTGATATCGTTGAAAATAAAAATGACAAGAGAAAGTTAGCAATAGCTCTGCTTGCTCTTGAAGTAGAGGATGAGGAACCCAGTCTGAAACAGGGTGTGGGTGCATGACGTCCTTCAAGGGAGCACATAGTACTGACAATTTATTGCCTTGTTCAACAGCTCTGATTAGCAGGGTAAGAAATTGACTTTTTTATTTTTTATTTATGTCCTTTTCATGGGCAGTTTTACTGAACATTTGCATTGCAAATAGGCAAATAAACACTTTTGTACCACTATTTCCCACTGCTGGAAACTGCAGGCCTTCCAGAAGACTCTCTGTCCCCAACCAGTCCATCTTCTTGCCCCCATGGGCATTTTATGAACATTCAAGGGCATTTGTGCCCTGAGCCCCCATTAATTTCAGAGCCTGCCGCCTAGATAGTACAAAGTCCCGCATGAGTCACATGGTAGAAAAAAATAATTGATGGAAACCCATGCTCAAGGTCTAAAAATCTGTACTCTAGAATTACTAATCCGTGCCCTCAAATTAATAATCAGTGTCCTGGATAGGTCAGTGGAGCTGAATGTGATATAGCCATGTGGCAAAGAGAAGGATAATGTCAAAGAGGGAATTGATTGATCACACGAAATTTATAATCCGATGTGCGTTATTCTTATTCCCACATTACTGTACGATTTGGTGACAATATGAAACCTATACTCGCTATAAATCCTGCTTGTAGAAAAAGCATGTTAATGCATAGACCTACATCTATAGATGTTATGATATGCAACTCTATTGAGACTTAATAGGCTACTGTGGTGTTCTGAAAAGAAAAGCTCCAAATAAAATGTTGTCTTAATTACCCGCTTTGACGTTATCCTTCTCTTTGCCACATTTCTATATCACACTCAGTTCATCTGACTTGTCCAGCACATTGATTATTAATTTGAGGGCACGGATTACTAATTTGAGGATACAGATTTATTCATTTGAGGGAATGGATTACTAATTCAAGAGTACGGATTACTAATTCAAGGGTATGGATTACTAAATCAAGAGTACGGATTGTTAAACTGTGCGCACGGGTTTCCACATCAAATATGTTTTTCTACCATATGTACCTGCTTCAAGGGCTATTTTCGCATTGACGTAATGCGCAGCATGGCTAAGGCTTAGACATTTTCCGAAAATAACAAAAAAAAAGTCCAGTGCATTCCAGAAAGTGTCCTGTCCATGGCCTAAAACAGATGAAGCTGCTCAGGTTCTTGAAGAGAAATTGTCTTTGTCTTTTTATAAAGTAAAGTATAGTGGCTTCCACTCAAGCTATCCAGCAAGCATTTCACAGATGGCAACAGATGGCAGAAGGTGGCCAAGTTCAACATCCAGCCAAACAAGCACAAAACATTCACAATATAATATTAAACCACAGTAAATATTCACATTAAAAGAGCTTTGGAAGCTGAAAGCAGAAAGATATTTAGGTCCCACTTTCACAAAAGGATGCAGGTAGCAGCTATCTGTTCAACATCTAGATGTTTGCTGCGAATTTTTGTCCCCATTTTATTTAAACTTACTTGGGGGGTACTTAAAGAGTAACTAAACCCCTAACCCAAATCTGTATAAAGCCTGACATCTAATGGTAAAAAGCATGCTACTGAAATTGACATTTCCCATATCAAGCTGGGACCCAATACACGTATTGCTGGATCACAACCACCACCAAGAGTTTTTACGTCAGTGCCTGTAACTTTCCCCATTCCTGTTTTGACTAGCAGTAGAATAAGCAAGACGTACCCTCTCCATGCTGCAAACTTATCAAATTTGATAAGTGTGAAACAACTTGATAATTGGATATGTGTCCCTCATCACTCGGGTTCAGGCCCGGTCAAAACTTCAAAATTAGCTTTACTAAATGTTAGGTCACTAACAAACAAATCATTTTTAATTAATGATCTTATTGTTAATTTTAAACTTGATTTCATGTTTTTAACGGAAACTTGGTTAGATGAAAATAGCAATGCTACACTTATTGAAGCATGTCCTCCAAATTACAACTTCTATCAGTCAGTTAGACAGGGCAGACGAGGGGGTGGAATAGCCGCAATCTACTCAGATCAGTTTAACTGTACAAAGGTTGACCTAGGAGAGTTTTCGTCTTTTGAATATCTGGCCTTTGTCCTCAAGGCTGAAGCTCCAGTACTTATTTTAACACTCTATCGGCCACCTAGGCAACTACCATTTTTTCTCCCAGAATTCTCTGAATTGGCATCACTTATTATCACCAGATATGGTAGAATAATTTTGAATGGTGATCTAAACATTCACATAAATAATATGTCTGATTCGAAGGCTATGGAATTCATCAACCTACTGGACAGTTTAGAACTAACTCAACAGGTCACTGAGGCTACACACCAACATGGTAACACACTCGACCTGGTCGTGACGAAAGGAGTAACGATTGACAATGTATCAGTGTCTAATGTCTCTGTTTCCGACCACTACTGTGTGTTCTTTGATGCTCATTTGATTGTAACCAGGAACATGAAAGAAATTGTTGCTCAAAAGCGGTTCCTAGATGCAACAGCAGAACTTGAGTTCTCAGAGCTTGTAAGAGAACTGGACTCATGTCATCTAAACTGCTCAGTACATGAAATGGTTGATGCTTTCAATAACAATCTGAGTAATACACTGAACAAAGTGGCTCCACTCAAGGTCAAAAAGAGGTTAAGTGGCAAAATATCACCATGGATAAATAACTCTGTCCGTGAGCTCAAGAGAACATGTAGAGCAGCAGAAAGGAAGTGGAGAAAATCTGGACTTGAGGTCCATCATAGCATTTATAAAGAATCCTTAACTGCATATAACAATGCTGTACGTGCTGCAAGAAAAGTCCATATCTCAAAGATCATTACAGAGAGCGGGAGTGATCCTAGAATACTGTTTTCCACCATTGACCAACTGCTGAATCCTGCCCCTGTCTCTGACATTTTAAGCCAAGCCTCTGATGCAAAATGTGAGGAATTTGCTAACTTTTTTAAAAACAAAATCACAACTATCAGGGCTAGTATCGCTTCAGGTGCTGGTAATTTCAATAACCAACCTTGTAAAAGTCAAACATCCATGAGGGCATTTTCTAGTATTTCTGCTGCAAAACTTAATAAGATTGTAATAGAGAGTAAATCTTCCACCTGCTCTCTTGACCCTGTCCCCACTACATTTTTTAAGAGGGTTTTCAATAGTGTTTCAAACTCTGCTCTGAAAATCATTAATACATCACTTGAGACTGGGGTTTTTCCTGATGCCTTTGAAACCGCTGTTGTGAAACCGCTGTTGTGAAACCGCTGTTGAAGAAATCACATTTGGACTGTGGGGTCCTAAGTAACTACAGGCCCATATCAAACCTTCCTTTTTTAAGTAAGGTACTTGAAAAAGTGGTTTCTAACCAAATTAACAACTTTTTAAATGAAAACAACATTCTGGAGAAGTTTCAGTCAGGTTTCAGAGCCAACCACAGCACAGAAACTGCTCTCACCAAAATAGTCAATGATTTGCGACTTAGCACTAATGCCAACAGGGTGTCAGTTCTGGTTCTTTTGGACTTGAGTGCAGCATTTGACACCATCGACCACAATATTCTCATAGATCGTCTCGAGAACAGGGTTGGTCTCTCTGAATGTGTCCTAAACTGGTTCAGAACTTACATTACAGGGAGAAAATTTTTCATCTGTCTTGGAGATCATGTATCAGAGAAACATGATCTAACTTCTGGTGTTGCACAAGGAAGCTGTCTTGGTCCCCTGCTTTTCTCACTGTACATGCTTCCATTAGGTGATATTATCAGAGAACATAATGTCAATTTCCATAGCTATGCTGATGATACACAACTATACATTTCTGTAGAGCCAAATCATGCAGATGCCTTAAGCTCCCTCACTACTTGTCTATTGGCTATCAATGATTGGATGAACACAAATTTCTTAAAACTGAATGAAGATAAGACAGAAATACTTTTGGTCGGCCCCAAAGCCAAAAGAGAAGAACTCTCCACAAGACTTGGGAACCTGAATCCCTCGATCAAATCAGAAGTAACAAGCCTGGGTGTTATCTTAGATTCTGATCTAAGTTTTAATTCCCATATAAACAAGGTGACCAGAACAGCATTCTTTCATCTTAGAAATATTGCCAAGGTGCGGCCCTTCCTAACCCAGAAAGATGCTGAAAAGCTAACTCACGCGTTTGTTACAAGTAGACTGGACTACTGCAACGCCCTTTTTACCGGCCTCCCAAAAAAGTCTATTGAGAGGCTTCAGCTTATCCAAAACTCTGCAGCTAGGCTTTTAACAAAAACAAGGAAGTGAGAGCATATCACTCCGGTTCTAGCTACATTGCACTGGCTCCCAGTGTCCTTTAGAATTGATTTTAAAGTTCTTTTACTTGTATACAAAACTCTCAATGGCTTAGGACCGGCCTACATTACAGAATCCCTGCTGTTCTACATTCCATCAAGAGCCCTCAGGTCTTCTACTGCTGGTTTGTTAGAAGTACAAAACCCCACTCAAAAGAAGATTGGGGATGCAGCCTTTTTTAACTATGCTCCTAAACTGTGGAACACCCTCCCAAAGAATATTAGAGAGGCGGGCTCTGTAAGCATTTTCAAACGACTGCTAAAAACTTATCTTTTCAGCTTAGCTTTTAAGTAGCCTTCATTTTAACTGTTTCTGATCCCAACAGAGCTGACACGGGCAAGTACAAATTTTCATTGGTCTTGTCCGGGTAATGCTTACTTGCACAAGTGAACACTATATGTGGGGGGGACAGAGCTTTACCCTGTATGATTCTCATCCATCTGTGGATGGTGAGGTTTTTGACCAAGAGGAGAATCTATGATTCTCGTCTGCCTGAGGCAGTGAGATCTGACGTAAATATCGGATCAAGAGTAGAATCAGATGGATTCTCATCCATCTGTAGATGGGGAGGTTTTTGACCAAGAGGAGAATCTATGATTCTCGTCTGCCTGAGGCAGTGAGATCTGACGTAAATATCGGATCAAGAGTAGAATCAGGAAGGACAGGGGAAAAGTAAATTAAAGAAAAACATATGGGTTCACTCACAATGTGCATCTAAAAGTGGGAGTATTTGTTGTGTTCTTCTATCTTTCTATTTTACTTGATTTGATTCTTTTAATGCAATGCATCTTGCTTGTTCTTTTATATGAATTTTATCTTTTTAATCTGTCTTTTATCTGCCTTTTATTGATGTAAAGCACTTTGAGCTGCATGTTGTGTATGAAAGGTGCTATACAAATAAAGGTTATTATTATTATTATTATTATCTGTGATGTCACCTTGTACAAAAGGTGGTGACCAGGGGCCTCATGTATAAACGTTGCGCACGTACAAAAAGGTTGCGTACACTGGTTTTCACGCACACGTCAGGATGTATAAAAATGAACTTGACGTGAGAATGTGCGGGCCGTCCCGCAAACTTTAGACCATGCGTACGCACATTTGTCTGGCTTTGTCAGTTGGCGACGCCAAACTACAAAGTATCTATGAAGTAGTCTATGAAAAACAAGAATTATTTCCGCTGATACACCATAATAGTTTGGTTATTTATGTGGATAATGTTTAGAAAGGCCAAAACCTAGTGAAACTAATTTCCCACAGATGACATCAGGCCCTACTCACAATTCCAAAACCAAGATCGCCAGTAAACTGGACAGTTTTCGTTGTTTATGTGACATGGAGATGTTAACGCACGTCGGGGACTGTACAGTTGCCGAGGCGCACAGAGATCCATGGCGCACAGGAGGCGAGGCGCACAGATCCATCTCTCCTGGGAAGAAAACGCAGTGTCGGGTGGGCAGATGCACTCGGAATAAGTCCTGGAACAACTGTGTGATGTCCAAACGATTTGTGTGTAGTACTGCTCACACAAACCACTGAAGCTGTGCGCTGACTGCGGGACTGAACGGTAGGAAAGGAAAGGCCACCCGTGCATAAAACTAAAAAAAAAGTAGTGTAGAAAAAAAAAATGTCACAAATGGAAAAGCACATTGCCATATTTGGAGCGGCAGCGCTGCGAACACTGGACATGTCACATTATATGGTTTTGTTTTTAATCTTTGAATCAGTTCAATTGTGCAATTTTACCTTTATTTACAAAAACACTGCATGCGTAAAAGCACATTGGAAATATTTGGAGAGGGGAGCACTGAACACAGGCACATTCACCATTGTTTTTGACAAGAAAGTGACAAGAGGGGCCTATTTATAGTCATTTGCATAGTTAATTCTGGGAGGAGACAAGGCGGGGTGAGAGGCTCATGCATGAGCGTTCAATTTCACATTGATTGGGATGTATAAAGGAAACGTGCGCAGGACCTGGCATGCACACAGTTTTATACATCTGAAAATTTCTGTGCATACGTACTTTTCAAGTTTTGTGAGTATGCCATCTTTCAGTATGAAATCTACGCAGTCTTTTATACATGAGGCAGGTGATCACCTGGCACCAAAGATTTCAGTAGCATGCTTTTGACCATCAGATGTCAGGCTTTACACAGATTTGGGTTTGGGGTTTAGTTACTCTTTAATGACATCAATTGCACAACAATTGAAGAACAGAAGAACAATTGCATGTTCTTCATTGTCCTGCTTTGGGAAACTGGAGATGTGGTATTGATCAGGCGCCTACAGTATAGGTGTACTATCAACTAGCCAGTGGATCAATTCATTACCAGTCAGCTCCCTGACGATCCACAGCAAAGTGATTCTTAATTAGCGAACACTCACCAGGTTTCCACAGTGGAGGACCCGTGTGTGTGTGTGTGTGTGTGTGTGTGTGTGTGTGTGTGTGTGTGTGTGTGTGTGTGTGTGGTGTATCCTGAGGTCAAGGATGCCACATTGTCCAGGGTAGTGTTACTAGCAGCAAGTAAACCAGGGTGTCACTAACGGGGGCTATGAGGGGTGACAAGAGGTCATGACCTCCAGGGCCATTGGGGGTAACCAGGGGTCATGCTGTGTTTACTAAAGGTGGGAGATACTACACTCTTAAAAAGGATGTGACATTTCTAGCACATCTTCTGTTATCTTCTCAGGGACAACACACATTTGTGTTACTTACAGTACATTGTGACACTATATTATGAACATAATCTTTGTGTTAAAAAGTAACACAAAACCTGTGTTGTCCCAAAGAAGACATGCAGATATGTGATGTTAGATGTTAAAAATTAAACTAGTCTAAACTGGCTTCATTGCTGATATGTACTTCAAAACAGATATAACCTTGCTGAGTTAATATATATACTGTATATATACTGTATATATACAGTATATATATCTATAGCTTTCCTGTCACTTCCCACCTTGTGCTATGTAATAAAGCAGAAATGTTTTAAGGGTTTTCATTGCTGCTTAAAAACACATTTCTCTGCAGCAACTCCTGTATGAAAGGATTTTGTATTTCTATAGTAGCCTATTCTAACACCATTATAACAATTACCCACTCTCATTAACAAGGGCGCAGAAGCAGTGAATTGGCTTTGACAGCAATGCAGCCTAGAAAGTGGCTGTAGAAATGGAGTGATTTTATATTATTAACCTCATTTAACAGCATGTCAAACGACCTGACTTCCTTCAATAAAGGTGCAGGAACAAATTGATTTTGCTGCAATGGATTGGGAATTATTTTGATATGTTTGACTTACTTTAACAGCAGAAATAACAGCGATCTGCCTGACTTGCCTCAGTAAAAGCATAGCACTCCACATTAAATCCACATAACTCGTGATTAACTAAAAGGGATATATGTGGTGCTTTCTGTAATGGCTTCAAGTAATCAAGTAATTTCCAAGTCATTTTTAACATCACTTACAACCCCCTTCACACACACACACACACACGCACACACACAGCTCCCTTTTGGAAGGCCCTACTCTGCAGAGAAGAGCTGAGTAGAGTTCTAACAGCATTAAACATGAATGTATTCCCTAGACAAGGAACAAGCACACACACACACACACACACACTCATGCACAGACAGAAAGAACAGACAGACCCTTTAAGATCCAAGTGCACTACTGTTTTAAATCAGCATATTTTACTGATCACAGCCAATCAAGTACCACCGTGGAAGAAAGTTTGAAGCATATTGTTCTTGGATTGCATTGTCATCAATGGGGCTCAGCGAGTTATGTATTTCGACCAATAGGAGTTTTTGAATGTACCGATACAGATGTTTTTGTATTGAAGCTGACAATAAGCCGATCTTTAAATGTTTTCAAGTGCTCAGTGTTTCCCACCAGAATTTTATTCTTGTCAGGTTGGAAAAGCCTCTGAAACAGCGTTTAGACCATCATGGGACACTAAAACTCAAACCTACACTAATGTTTAAGTTCTTTTTGGATTAGCAGCTCTGGGACACATTACTGCCTTTAAATGAAGAACAACAGAACAATTAAATGAACAACAAAAAGACAGTAACATTTCAGTGCAGGTTTTCCAGACTGCTTTTCTGTAGCTGTGGTCAAGGAGGAACGGCCATCATATCAGAGGTGGACAACACTGACTAGCTGATGTCTTTAAGGCCATTAAAAATATTCTTTTACAAAATGATTCTTAAAAACTCTGCCGTCTTGCCTCCTTTTCAGGGGCAATTGTTAATATAAGCTCTGGGCTCAGTAATCGTTTGGATACATGCTATTTTTGTAACTAAGAAGGATAATTGTTCCTTTCCAAAGGTTATTGCAGATCATCTCAGTTCAGTTTGGTTCATCAGAACGGAAAAAGCCAGCAAGCTACCAGAAGCCCTACAGTAGAGGTGCTGCTATTTCTGGCTGTAGATGTGATATTCTGCCCTTTAGCTGGGAGAAAAACAAATCTGTGAGAAATACAGGATACGCCAGTCACCTCATCATGTACATCACCTTTCTTCATTCTTGAACCCAGGTTCATTAAGGGCACATTCACATTACGCATGTTCTGAGTTATTTGAACTCTGGAGCGTTTCCTGATGCTCATATGACCAGTCAGGCAGATGCTCAGACTGATGCTCATATTCAGCTATTTCTTCATGTGTTCTTAACTGATATACACACCAGAGGGCTAAGGGAAATTACCGCAACGAGCGCAGACAAGTCCATCATGCTTAGCTAAAGTTGCAGGGACTGGAATCAGATTTGTTTGACTCTGCCAAAATCTCCAACTTGGCAGGATGACAGGTTACAAATAACCAAAAAGTATCAAATGGACTATTATAACCGAAAAATTGTGATAGTTGTTCAATTGCAGCTATTTAAAGATATGTACTGCAGTGTGAGTGTTATTGTGTTGAAAGGATGTGTTTTAATCGCTTTTTGGATTCATCTGTTGGAGTTTACCCCCTTGGCCCTTTGTTTGTGTGTTGGGACAGCAGCGCTCCCGGCAACCTGGAGGTATGAACGCTCTACAGTGAAGTAAGTGATTAAATTTTCAGCACAATCAATCATCATGATGGCATAAATAATGGCAAGTAAGGCCCAAGTTATATAGGGAACATGCTTGATAATGGCTCTAATTTCAAAGGGAAACAGCGGAGTGCAGAAGAGTTTGTTACATAAATCCGAGGGCATTCTTTGTTCCATGCAGCACACACATTGTCAGTGATGTTGCATCATGTTGTCTCCAAGCGGTCAAGTGTTTTGAAACACTAAAAGAGGTTTCCAGTAGTTTTTTTCTGCCCCTGCCTCTTCCTGGGAACTGCTTAAAGACCACATACAACAAGGGGGGCATGGACTTACAGTGAACCCTCTGAGTGAGACACGATTGGAAAGTAGGGTTGAGGCTGTCAAACCCATTCCTAATCAACTAGGAGAAATGTATGATGCCCTCCTGTCCAATACTAATGACACTAGTCTAACTGGGACTTGTGGTGTCAAAACCAGGTCAGAAGCAAGTGGCATTGCCGCTAAAATTAAGATATATGCATTTATGTGCTCCCAAGAGAGATATAGATGGGCATGAATTAAGTAAATTAAATTATAAATTATTGAAAAGTAAAATGTCTCCATCACATGCTACAGTAGCTCACATCGGGCTAGTGAAGCCTAAAGAGGATAGTAAGAAGTGCTGCAGTGCCTAGCAGTCTAAAAGGCTGTAGTGAAGGATTAACTGCTGCTGACAGTTGAAAATAGATTGATAGATTTAGTTGTACAGCTTTGGACAATCTGACTTACTTTACTGCTTTAAAAGTGTGGACTGCAGCCAACCAGCATAACCAATGGCCACCATATTAAAGCTATAATTGGACACATCAGTGTGACTGACATGTCTAACTGCCTCTCACACTTACGGGAAATCACATATCTCCTGCCTTCTCGCTCTTCTTCACATCACAGGAATTTACAGCTGTCAATTCCCACAAATTATCCAAACTGGCAGCTGGGCTTTGAAATCTGGAATCCTAGAATCTTCTAATTGCATTAGAACAATTAACAGTTGGCCTCTGTAGGCAAATTACATAGAAAACTCACCCCCAGGGCTATAAATTTGTGATGTCTTAGGGGTAGGTATCCGATTCCCTTGCAGCAACGGGAGTTTCATGTTCACTAGCAGCCGAGCAGGGTTGGTATGCCTGGCATCAAGCCTAGCGGAGGGGCCGGTACGCTTGGTGCTCCCGGCATGCCCCAGTGGGTATACTGGAGGACACTGGCTTGGCCATGTGAGCCAAATGCCATCGCTTCTGACAGAGACAGATGGGAAGATGATATACGATCCAAGAGGAGAGGGGATGTAGCCTACGCCAGAGGCAGAGATTATGCATGAGTTCAGTGGCAAAATGATGACGTGCTGAGACCAAGAATATGTTGGTATGATGGTGATCTTTCTTAATATAACATATAATATTGCCACGTCGTTTATGTTCTCATTTATATCCTATTTTTATTATTTACTGTATCCTGTTATTTGTTGCTGCAAAAACTCAATTCCACACAGAGATCATTAAAAAGTAAGACTCTTCCACCAGATTGCTCTAGGGTGACCAGACCTTGGTGAGATAATGAGGTAAATATTGGACTTTTGTACCCACAGTGCAATTGTTTTGCTACAAATTGTTTTGCCCCCCAGGGTACAGTCCTAGCCCCCTTTTTATTCACCATCTACACCTCAGACTTTAGATACAACTCTGACACACTCTGCAATAGTGGGCTGTATTAAGGGAGGGTAGGGTGAGGAATATAGAAGTGTGATAGGGGACTTTCTTGAGGGGTGCAAACACAACCATCTGCTGCTCAACACTGGTAAAACAAAGGGGATTGTGGCGGACTTTAGAAGATCATCCCCTGTCACTATTGAGGGAGAGGCTGTGGAGATCGTGAGCACCTACAAGTATCTAGACACACTACACCTGGACAATAGGCTGGAGTGGTCAACTAACACAGGGGCTGTGTACAGTAAGCGCTATGCAAAGTCGTTCCTGCCTGCTGCCATTAAACTCGCACACACACACACACACACACACACACACACACACACCTGTGACATATGTAACAATTTGCACATATACTATATAACATACCTATAGGCTACATTTGCACATATGTTGCACATATATGTTGTACATACATAGTGTATTCTTCCATTGGTATTCATTCTTTATTTTTTATTCTCCTAATTATGTACCTGATTGGTGCTTTGTTTTGTCTATGTGTGGTTAATGTGTGGTCCTAAGTGTCTTGCTGCTGCAATTGTAATTTGAATTTCACTCTGGGATTAATAAAGTTCTTATCTATCTACAGTATCTATGCTGCACAAGCTGTCTGGAGTAATTTCATGGTCATTTTTTGCCCTTTTTGGAACTCTAAAGAACCAGTTCCCGTTTGTTTGTTTTGAGGAAGGCTGATATCGCTGTGTGTTATGTGGACATATAAACTTCACTAGTGCTTTGATTGACATGAGGGTGAGCAGATAATGACAATGACAATTTTCATTTTTGGGTGAACTAACGCTAACATGCAATGCCTGTAGCTAACTCTCTGGTAGACTCAAAGGTTTCACTTAACTCTGCTCCTGAACATGCAGCAATGGTCAGAGGTCAATAAGGCACTACTATGACATAACTGTAATATTGAGGAAAATATCTACATGGAGATCATTATGAACAAACTTAATAGATTTGATTAATTTAATTTAATTTAATTAATACGAATGTTAGTATTTTTAGGTTTTCTTTAACCAGAGCCACAGGGCCGGCTGAAAAATCTAGGTAGCTAGGAGGTAGTATATAGAAGGCGGATGTTTGTAATGTATCCTCTGTCGGCTGCAATATGATAACTGTTCTCGGTACTGAACTGGCCTTCTCCTATTGGCTGGTCTTTGTGCCAGGTGATGTCACCACCTGTTGTACTCTATAGAGGGTGACATCACAGGGCACAGAGACCAGCCAATAGCAGATGACCAGTTCAGTACCCTACTTTTCACCATTAGGTATCAGGCTTCACCACAGATTTAGGTGGGGTTTAGTTACTCTTTAAGGTTAGGGAAAGGTCTCATACAAATACGTGAAATGAACACGACTTGTAAAGTCGACTTGTTAAGTCAACCAATTTGACTCACAACAGAAATTTCCTTCATAGTTGGGAATTGAACCCCGGGGTAGGGTCAGGGTTATTGAAGGCAAACGCATACACACATCCACCACCCCAACCACAACACCCTTACTTTCTGCGCTACTTCAATGTGAGACTACTTGTTTATAGTCGTGCCTCCGTCATGTGACCGTTTCGTGCTGGGCACACAGAACTTTACAACATGATCTCACACAAATACAGTACGTGAAATTAACACAAACTCTAAAATGGCGATTTACGTGCTGTGGACACATATTATGGGAAAATAACGTTTCTCCACCACAAACTGAATTACGTTCCCCGCAACGAATTGAAATACGTTCCTCCACCACAAATTTAAATACGTTCCTCCGCCACAAATTGAACTACGTCCCAAAGGTTGGTTAACTGTTAAGTTTAGGCAAGTAAACCAAGTTTAGGCAAGTAAAACAAGTTTGGTTAAGGTTAGGGTTAAGGTTATGGTAAAGTTTAGGGAAGTAAAACAACTTGGTTATGGTTTGGGTTAAGGTTATGGGTTAGCTTGTTAGTTAGCTAGCTAACCATAGTCAGTGAACTAACAATTTGCACATTAGCTAAAGTTAGCTAGTACCTGATGATGGCTAATTGTTGCATATTAAGTTGCTTTGTACTTGTAGTTTCTTTCTAAGTTAGCTTGCTTGCTAGCTAGCTGACAAAGCCAAGACGTTTTTGTTTACATTAATAGCGTTCCACCGTGGTACCGTCATGGTCCATGTCATATGTCTGCTTCTTAACGGGAAATCAGACAAGCACCTTGCGCTTTTGGATAAGCGCCAATGGTGAAAATGACTTATTTACCACCTTCCAACACAAATGCTAACACCAACCCAGTGATAACACCCAATGAGGTTCCCTGGGCAAAATTGTTGAGGTTCATAGTATTCTACAGCTAAAATGATGGTTACAGGACAGTCATAGCTGCTAAAAATAGCTCCACTTCACTTTTAGCTACAACGTTACTGGATGGCTCCACACCCTTGACTTCTATCTTTTTCAAATATCTCTTTTTCTGGCCTGGATATTCTTAGACATTATTAGCAAATGGCCATTTCTCCAATGAGTCCTCAAAGATGGCGGCAGCTGTAGTTGTTAGAAGATTTCTGATGCAATATAATATGTAGGGGACTAGGATATACTTGACAATGCAAAGGTGTTTGGTGGTGAAGCGGGAGATGAGGGTATGAATGTTAGGTACACTGTGTAGGGTGCAGGGGGTTTGGGTACATACTTGATAGTGTGCAAATGCTTGGTGGTATAAGGGGAGATGAGCCGGTAGATGGCGTCCAGCCCACGGTTCTCCCCAATAAGGTTTGCTGTGGAAACTGAAAGGAGCATATGGCAAACAAAAAACAAACATTAATTCTTACACAACATGTTCAGAATGACATGGAAAACAAGCATCAACACTGAAAATATAAGATTGGGTAAAAGTAATTCTTGACTACACTACATTTATATGCTCACGGATTTGCCTTGATGTTTGGGATGTTCAAGAATTCAGTTTTTGAGATGGCACACATAAACATCATATCATATTTACAACCAACCAAGAAAAGTTCTTATCCCGATTACAACAAAGCAGGACAGTGTAATGTTATGTTCTGATGTACTCAGGGATGTATAGACCTTATCCTGTTTACTATTGGTTGTCATAGCCTACATAAGCTCTGTTTCTGTGGTAATATTGAGAATACTCTGGTTATTCATTAAAGGATAAGGCTGGTGTTTTTTAATGCATTTCTTACCGTCAACAAATCCTATGAGAATAACAAAATCAGCAATGAATTTGTTTTCCTAACAAGTCTCGTCCATGTAGCCGATGCCCAATAAAGCCATGTCTCAGTAGCCATACAACTCCATTGTATTAAAAAAACTATTAAAAACACGTCAAAGAGCCATGCCGTTGCTCTGGCAGCATATTTCATCATCACGATGCACCAGGCCAGCCTACTTTTTCCTCAAACAACTTAATAAGCAGAGTGTAAACACATTTTCCATCTCAGGAAAGTAGTTCCGTAGCACCGAAAATAGTCCCCGGCGTAATGAAGAATTTGTCCCCATTTGAATTTGGTTTGATAGTAACTACAACAGCCTGACTTTTCATGGTCACAGTTAGCGATTTTTTAAATTATGTTTTATTAGCCATCAGGAAGTAGTGCAATTGGCGCCCAAATCATGTACAAATTAGTTGAAACACAGAGGTGTCCCTTTATGGACAACATGGTGCCCATTCTGAAATTCCAAACGAACAAAGAAACACATGGGAGGTTTGCCTAAGAGTTCACTGATCTCGAACTTTCTCTCTCCTCTCTGCTTTTTCAACCTCTATAAACCATACTCTATGGTTAAGCAGGCAAAAAGATATGGTCAAAGCAACCCTATAACATTGTTACATAACCACACTTCTATAAAAGCCCCTTTTTAGAAGTGATTATAAGTATATCAATTTTTGAGAAGAGGATACTGCATCTTGCATCTATGGTCCCATAAAGCAGGCATGTGTTTTGGATGGAGAGGATCCCTCTCTATTTATATATGGCCACGGAGACCTGCTTTTACTGACTCATAAAAAACATCAGCCGTTAAAGTGCCTGCTGTACCGCACACATGACCCCTCTCTCGCTCTTTCACTGTTAAATATGTAACCATATACTGGTTGTTAGTGGAAATAAACACTTTAATAGACTTGAATAGGTCTTATATTTGACCGACTAAACATATTATTTCACACACCTTGAAAAGCTTGGCATTACACCTTTCTATCCATTTTGGTTCTACAACAATAACAAGACTATAGTTATTCTAATTATAGTCTATAACTAAAATTGCTACAGTTACAGTGTCGGGTTTAAATATGCACAGCTTGTCCTGTTGATGTTACAGCTGCCCAGATTCTGATATTTTATACATCTGCATACAAGTCTTTTTTACAATGGGCCAAGAAATCCAATCCTTTCCAACTATGCTGATAATACCCTAGCTATGCTTTTTGAGAAGAAAAGACCTTTCAGACTGTGCATACGCATCATTAACAATTGTATAACAAGATTAAGAGTGTAACAGCCCCACAACGTTGAATTTTGTAGAAGCATCTCTGCCGGGATTCAAATTCAGGTCTTCTGATCTAACTCTTTCACTCATGTGAAAGATACTCCAGATACCTGACGAAGGTCACTTGACCGAAACGTTGTGTCATTTAATAAATTCTTGGAAGTGAAGACAGTGTGCGGGAGTCTACAGATTTGTATTTTGTCCTTCTCCGACACACCTGGCGCATATGGTTATGCAAAGATCACCTTTTTGTTTAACCCATGTGACCATAAAATGGTGAACAGAGCGAGCGAGCGAGCGACAATGTGATCCATAGAACCCCTGCTATCGCAGGGCTAAAAACTAATATTGTCATTACTGTGACAAGGGGTACTTCAGCAATGCCAACTGTACTTGGCTGCATTACTGTCCAATCCCAATAAAGAAAGCTGAGTATGAAGTTGGGTATGATGGCTATAATATGTAATTTCTGCTTTCTTAGACAGTATACAGTGGAAAGCAACACCACATCACAAGCTGCGTTTGGAATGGTTCACTCGTTCACTCACTCACTATTCCCTATGCAGTGTTTGTCATATAGTGAACTATATGGTCAATGACCAAACAAAGTTTTCGGACACCACATTAAACATCATTGCTTCAAAAAAATGCGCCAGATACTCATGTGATGCACCTGGGTGCGCCCAGTATCTATCTCCTAAACAAACCAAGCATCATGACAGGTGGTTGAAATGTACTCACGTATCGATTTTAGGAAGTTTTTAACATTATATTACAAATAAATTGTTGAAATTCTAATCATGTACAAGTGTGGTTTTGTCAACCTAGGTGCTGTCTCCTAATGGTAGCAAGCTGTTTTGGTTTGACAAACAATAAGCTTGTGAGCTAACGTTAGCTAGCTCACAAGCTAGCGACTAGCTAGCTACTCTTCTTCTTCTGTAAGACACAATCGCATTGCATTGTTGTATGCAGGAGAAACTGTAGGGTACATTGTCTGTTCATTACAATTTGCACTTTTACCCAGCTCAGAATTTATCAGCAGCTGTGCGTTAAAGCTACAGGAAACTGAAACCTCTGATTTCTCTAGTATTGTGTTGTCTTGTTACCTTTTGGGATTTAATAAAGATTGTGAAAGTTTAAAAATGAAGCAGTATTCCTATATGGAGAAAAGCCTTGTCCTGTCAGTTTTATCCCTCAATCCCATCTCAAGTTTTCACTGGGCTGGGTTACTTTGATACAATCTCAGGTACTAGAGTCCAGAACGTCAATAAAAATGTCCTCCTTCATATCCTTATGATTGGCTGAGAAACCCTTTTATTTACATGATAGCCATGCCTGGTGTGTGGGAATTTTGTGAAAATGTAAATACGTTCCCCAGATTCCACACAAGTATGCCAAGATGTTTTATTATTAGTAGTGGTAGTTAGTAGTAACATTATCCTGGGATTCAATGAAGAGTTTTAGTGTTCCATGATGCTCTAAATGCCATTTCAGAGGCTTTTCCACCCTGGCAAGAATAAAATTCTCAATTCCCAAATTTGAAGATATATTGGCAAAGAATATCAGCACAAAATATCGGCTATCTGCAGGTTCAATCCAAAAACATCGGTATCGGCCTTCAAAAACCCATATCAGTCAAACTTTAGTTCCTACCGTTCTGTGGAAAAAAAATTATATAATCACATGACTTTATCTGACTAGAAGAGTGCTCCTATCCTTTGAGTGTGTGTGTGTGTTCCTACCTGATGAACAGAAGACCTGGATGACCCAAAGGCAGGCTGCAGCCCTCCTGGCATGTTTGCTGTTCTGTTTCAGCAGATTCAGAGTCAGCAGCACAGCATCAGCCTCCTCCGCCTTCAACCCTATATGACGGTCTGGATACACACACACACACACACACACACATTTAAAAATACACATACTAAGTAAGGTTGCAATGCACATCTGCACATCTATACACTCCATAGACCTGTTACTGTGAAAGAAACCCAGATTTTATTACATTATGTAATGATCAAATAACATTATTTGTAGCATTTACTACTTTGTAAACTGTTGAAAGTCAAAATAATTAATTATTTGATAACTACCAACAAAATAATGATAAATTCACCATTTATAAAGGATGGCTATTATAAAGTGTTTCCAAAACATTTTCTCCTATCCATTTTGGCCGTGCTGGAAATATCTCATGACGTCATGCTGTCTACATTTGTCCAGTTATCCACGGGAATAAGAAAAATACACCACTAATCAACAAAATGGACCTAGAAATGCAAGATACTTTACCATTATCTGATTTTTTTAAGTGTTAAACTGTTTTAGGGTCGATTTTTCCTTTAATAACAGTCTGTAGTTCACTGTTATAAAACCTAGACGGTGACGTGCAGGAGGTGGCCAAGTTCAATTTTGGAAACTGCTTTGAACTGATGTCAGAAAAACATTTAGGACCTGATTTGACAAAACAATGCAGGTAGCAGCTATGGATGACTACGGATGTTGTCTCAACTTTCATTTTGGCGCTATATTTACATGGGTTTTGAACATTGGTGCAGACTGATATTCCTGACACCCACTTCTGGGTGCCTAACTTTCAGCACTCAAACCCATAAGTTCACAAGTATGAAAATCCTCACTGACAAGGACAGCACTGTGTGTGTGAGTGTGAGTGTGTTTGTGTGCGCACGTGTGAGATTCCATGCTGTATTATCAAAAACGGTGACACACTTGTTACAGTGTTCCAAACTGTCAGCATGCCCTATTCCTGCTTGATACCTCACCAGTGCAAGAAAGAAGTCACTGTTAAAGTCACCCACCTACACTCACTTACACACACACACACACACACACACACACACACACACACACAGTGCTCTCCGTGTCAGTGTGGATTTGTGCAGAAATGGATGGGTGACTTCATGTTTTCTGCTGGAAAGGCATCCATATCGTATACACACACACACACTCTCAGGGACACATACAGATTAATGTTCGTCTAACAATGGATAGGTGACCCTGTTCTTTAATACAGGGCTTTCAGTGATGTAACATTACGCTTCTCAACCTTTTTCATATCAAGGACCCTAATTTAGTCCACATTAGAGCCACGGACCCCCATTTGATGAGATTTTGTCTCTTGGACCCAAATCTGAGAATATTTTTATTGTTAGGTATGATTTTGTCCAGAATTCTATGACTCTATATTGTAGGTAGAGAGATAACAGACAAACTATGATCAAAACAGTCATTCTTCTACATTCTCTAATGAAATAATGGTGAAGTTTAACAATTCATCAATTTGCTGGGGACCCCCTGGAACCCCCTCAAGGACCCCTGGTGGTCCCCGGACCCCACGTTGAGAACCACTGGCGGCCATATTTGAGGTCCTCAGGCTGTGATTCTAAACTTATGAGTTGGCTGTCTCAACAGAATTCAATAGACATGGATAATTTTGACTGAGAACTGATCATTTTATCAGTGATACATCTGATCAATTTTGCATTTAGATAAAGTTAGCTTGTCAGCTAGCTAACCATAGTTCGCAGACAAATGTGATTTGCACACTAGCTAACATATCTAGTAGAAGCTAGTTTTAGTGGTTGCTAGTAGTTGCATGTTGAACAGTTCGCTAGCTAACAAATCCATGAACTGCTTGTTCAGGTTAGGGTTTTCAGGCTGTTTTCGTGGCCTCATTCAAATGCTACAAATGCTACAAACTCGTCCAGCTGCGTCTGATCTTGGTGAGTAGTTTATATTCTGTTTTTCATGGCATTCAAGTGCCGAATAACCCCCATGTTAAAACTAAGCGGAATATTGCTTTAACTGAGCTGACTCTTCTCAAGTTACAACTTGTAGTGCTTTGGAATAGAAACAAGGACTAAAGACAAGACAATTTCCTCTGTTACAGCAAGGAAACTGTAAAGTCAGATAGGTCAGACTCATCCACTTGAGCATTAATTGGAGACAGATGCCAATGCCTGGAACACAATTTGTTTCTCAGTGGAGTTTTAAACACACTCTACCATAGCAAAGTCCATGACAGTAATTTGTTATGTGGTTTATTAGCTAATCTTTAGGGTGTTCTTATAGTAAATTTTGATTGATAAATATGTCAACTCTTCAACTTATTTTTGGGATGTGACCAGAACAGATCAGACTTGAACCACTGCTGTGAAGGTAAGCAAATAACATGAACTTCACTACAGCTTATTCTGTAGGGTAATGTTAAATAAATAAAAGTTTTTAAAAAAACTGTACGTAAATCTGATTGTCTTACATAGTTAGCCTTGCTCATTAGCATTAATGCTGTTAAATTGTATCAATATCTTTAGCTAGTGGTAGTTGATAACATAAAGATGAGTGGCCATGCTGCAGTGGCAACATAGCTTGAGTTAATTGAGTTAACAGTTGCCGTTACTAGCCTATAAAAACACCCTGAACATTGTAAACCAAGTAACAAATTACCATCGGTGTCATTGCAAAGGCAGAATGCGTTTGAAACGCCGTCTTCAAAAACTAAGGTATGGACTTCCCATCTGCTACAACACAAATTGTGCTGCAGGCTTTAGAGCATGGGTCTCAAGCTCGCGGCCCGCGGGCCAATTGCGGCCCGCGAGACGATATTTTGTGGCCCCCACCTTAATATGAAAGTTTAATGTTAGTGCGGCCCGCGAGTTTTATATGGATGGCACTTTACAGTATTGTGTGCGGAGCTGAACGAACCTACCAATCACGGTGGGGTATATGGCTCTCAGGGGTGGGACATCGACCGGGCTTGATGCAAGCAGAGAAACATTTCTCAATGAGTGAAAGTTACAGCAGCGTTGCCATGGAGAGTTTTCTTCCGTGCCTGGCTGGCTGCCTCGTTTCTATTTGGCACACGCGGACATTCGTCCCAGCGTGCTGCGTTCACAACACTTCCAAAAAAAAGTTTTTTAAGTTGCTGCCCAGCGGGACATTATACGTATATATGTCTCTCTCTGACAAAATAAATCAAAGTGATGCGTACGCGGCGGGATAAAAGAAAAGTAAGGAACTCAGTGTAGCCTAATGTAGTCTGCAGTCACATAGCGACACCTGTCCGTCGGCGATAACAGTCCCCGGTAAACCGGACCAATTATAGGGTCGCACCGTTATTTGTGGGTCATTATTTTTTATTTGCATCGCGCTATTTGCATTGCCTCACACGATGAACACTACTAGGTGAGTGGAAAAGCAGACAAGCTTGGGCAATTTTTGAGAGAATTGACCCCCAGCTTCCCTGAGCTTTCCCGAATGTTCAAGCGGACCATGTGCCTTTTTGGGAGCACATACTTGTGCGAAAAGCTCTTCTCCACCTTGAACTTCAATAAGTCCAAGTACAGGTCCAGACTTACTGATAATCATCTTCAAGCCATACTGAGGGTCTCAACTGCTTCCTCCCTCAAGCCAAATGTGGCTCAGCTATGCGAGAGGAAGCGCTGCCAGGTCTCTAGCAGCAAGGAGTAGGCAAGAGAAGCCATGTTCAGAAGAACAGTTCATGTTCTTCAATGTTCCATTCATGTTCAGGACAATTCATATTCAGAAGAACCCATTGAGGTTAAAGAACTGTTAATAAAGACGTTTAAATCTTATTTTGTGTTAAAAAATAAAAATAAAGACATTTGAGAAGATTGGAATTTTTTTAACAAAGCTTTTCTTGTGGAATACCTGATGCGGCCCAGCCTCACCCAGACTCTGTCTCCAGCGGCCCCCAGGTAAATTGAGTTTGAGACCCCTGCTTTAGAGCTTGTCTCTCACCACATGACTTTTCCTTCTTTATATTCTATGTTTTCTGTGTCACCTAAACTTGGAAACAAATCTACTTTCAGACTATTCACTTGTACGTATAATGTTACTGAATTGACTTAACACCCACAACACAACAATCTTTTTAATGTATCTCTCTTTTTCTAGCCTGGTTGTTATATATTTAACCATCATTTCCATCCATCCATTCATCCATCCTCACCTCTGTGTCCGACTTTTGCCAGTAGGTGCAGTAGTGGCAGTAGTAGGGTGAAGTTGGGACTGAAACTGCGGCCGGTGTTGACCAGGGCAGTCAGCAAGGCCTCGCTGCCGCCTTTACTGATCATATAGTGGATACGACGATCTGTACCTTAATAGAGAGAGAGGAGAATAATTGATGGGTAAGCTACGGAAGCCCTGAGAGGCAATGGGGGAAAAAATGTTTGCGGTCATTGTCGGCCAACACGACAAAACAACCTGATCTCACAGAAAAACGTGACATGAACATGACTTGTTAACAGCAAATTACATGTTGGTGGAACGTTAAGTGTTAACATTATGTATTCCCAGCATGAAACGGTTACGTGAAGGAGACACGACTATAAACAGGAAGTAGTGTGACATTGAAGTAGCATGGTGGACAGCATGTTGTGGTCGCAGTTGTGGATGGGCATATGCGTTTGCCTTCGATGTCGGCGACCGGGGTTCAATTCCCAGCGTTTACAAAGGACATTTCAACCGTAAGTCACATTTTAATTTTTAACGTTTTTCTTACTTAACCATGACCAAACCATTTCCCTAACCTTAACCAAGTTGTTTTACTTGCCTAAACTTAACCAAAGTAATTTTACTTGCCTAAACTTAACCGTTAACCAACCTTTGGAATGTAATCCAATTCGTGGTGGAGGAATGCATTTCAATTTGTTGTGGGGGAATGTAATTCAGTTTGTGGTGGAGAAATGTTATTTTATACGTATCCACAGCACATAAATCAGCGTTTCAGAGTTTGTCTTCATTTCACATATTTGTGTGAGATCATGTTGCGAAAAAAAGCTTCGTACGTAATTTTGTACGTGATCATGTATGTATGAGTTAGTATCTTGGCGGACACTGACCGCATTTGTTTTGTTTTTTTACACAATGCCTTTTTTACACATTTCCATAGCCTAAACTAAATTAATTCATTGGGGAAATGTGAGGAAATTAGGCTGTTGCAGTAGCGAGTAGTAACAGGATAGAGCAAATAAAAATAGGATATAAATACAAATAGAGCCAATGGGGGTATTAAACATAATGCATCCAATAATATTATCATCGGATCGTGTCCAGTTCTTACTATTGTCACATAATCCTTTCATAATAATTTTCCTTTTCGTATCCTTTTTGGAATAATAATCAGTAGTAGTATTACCAGTTTATTTTGATTTTCTTTAACCACACCTTTTAATCTCTCTTGTTATCGCTAATCTGAGCAAACAATTTGAATCTTTGCCCTTGTATTTTATTTTTTGTCAGCATATGACTACTATGTTTGTTTAATGTATCTTGCTCCATCAATAATAAAATAGTATTCACAAGAAAATGTGAAAATTCCTCTCCATGATAATTTCATATGAAGTACATCGAGGTGGTCACGAGTTATCGGAGCTTACCGGCTGACAGCAGTTCATCCAGAACACTGAGGATATTCAGTGTACTCTCAATGTCTCCTGCATTCTGCAGAGAGAGAGAGAGGGAGAGAGAGAGAGAGAAAGAAAGAAACTTTATGTTAGAGACTGTAGAGAACAAATTATGCCAATAGCCTAATCAAACACACACACACACACACATCACATATTTTCCATTGCCATCCAGTGGACGTCTGTCGTCTTATTTAGCTGATGAATTAGGTGGCAGGATCACTCACATCATTGCAGCTTATAAGTGTGTGTGTGTGTGTTGTATATATGTGTGCTCATTAGTGTGTGTATCCCAAGAGAGAGACTAAGAAACAGAATATCCCCTTCTCACCACACACACAGTTGGATGTATACATACTGTATGTATGCACACACACTCAGACACACACATGAAACACACACACACAAGCATGTATACACATAAACATGTAAACGCACATGCACTCTCTCTCTCTCTCCCTGCGCACACACACACATACACACACACACACGCCACCTTCTCAGCTGTCTGCTGATGAGGTGCTAGTGGAACAGAAATGCTTGGTATTCAGATACTTTACACCGTTTAGGAAGTTGCAGCTAAATCCAGGAAGTTGAAGCTTATGCTGCGTTCAAATCATATGGGAATAACCAAACAACTTGAAGGTTAAAAGCAACAACTTGAGAGCGCTGACATGTTCCAGCTTGGTTCAAACTTAACACATGAACTAACCCTAACCCTAACCCAGTGAGAATACATTTGAGTTTGAGTCCCCCTATAACATGAATGCAGCAAGACTCCTATCTCTTTGAATGGGGAGTTGTCTATATCTAAAGTTCTGACATACATATAATTATTTGCGTTACATATTTAGGAACACTGATGAATTGTATACAACACAGAATGTTAAAATTTGTTCCAAAGGACGCTGTTGTCACAGAAAAAAGTCTTTGTTCCGCTAACCGAGCCACTGCTTGCAGAAACGGTAAGATTACAACATTCAAGACAAGTCTGGTTTATGGCATATGTATATGTGCGTATATGGTCCCATACACTTGTCATTGCCATGGTATCAACCAGGCCTGCCGACAGGGGGGGGACAACCAGGGCAGTTGTCCCGGGCAGTTGTCCTGGGACCAGGGAGCCATGGTCTAATTATCAATAAACTTCTGGAATATTTTGTCAAAAATCTATACTTGTGAGAACTTTAGGTGGTATTTATGAGTCACATAAAAGCTGAATATTTTTTTATTTTATTTTCCAATTTTCCATGGCAGAGCGATTGAAAACAATTTTACTTTCACCTATTATGTAAAAAAATGGTTTAGTCTGGCACAGCAAGGTTGAGCTCGCTAGGTTGTTACATTGCAGTGCTGTTCGTTTCACACTTGCGACCCTGTAGTATTCCAGGGGACTTTTATTTTGACGACGTAATCCTCTGTGATGCGTCGCACATACTTCCTCTGGGGCAGCCAGTAGGTTTCTCTCTAGCTAGTGAGATTTCAAGGCATAAAATCTATATAGCGACGGGTCAAATTACTTGGGAAAATATCGACAAGACAGAAGAACTCTGCTGTCAACAGCATGTGTGCATTAGGTGAGTGTATACGTTCGTTTTCATAAAATATTAACCAAGGCGGCAGGTGTACAGTGTTGCACTGAAGAACAATAGCGGCTCCTTGCCAACTGAAAAAAGAGAAAAGAATATGGTTACTGACTCTTTCCTTTTTGCTGTAATTTGGCTAAAAACAACCCAAACAACCCGCCGTGAAAGAGCAAATCATCGCGAACATATCGTAATTTCCTCTCTTTGGTTCAGATTTGATCAAAGTTACGAAAATGATCCGCACCACGGTCTAAATGGAAGAAGACCGAGACAGCCGATTTTTGGTGTCCACATGGCATGTTGACACCTGTCAAAATGATCCGAACTTAGCAAAAAGGTCCCAAACGATGCTAGAAAAAGGGAACACAGTTGGTGTTGTGTGCGTTATGGCCAGCGTTCTATGCACAGTCGAGAGGGGATACATTCGGTGGGGGGTAATTGATGGAGGGGGGTGGGGCCTCTTATTAATCGTGTGACTTATATAAACATTGAGGGTGGGTGGACAGCTGAGCGGGCCCTGGCATTCGATGAGAAGCTGACAGACAAGCCAGCATGGCCAGTCAGACTTAGCTTTGCTTAAGCAGATACAATGTGGATATGCGGACTGCTGAGTTGGTCGGGTATCTGCTCTCTGCTTGGGCGGTGTAGGATGTAAACATCATAGTATGTGTGACTTGGTGGGGTTTAGATGTAGCGTGTAACTTAATGTCCTGATTAGAAAGGGATATTGATGGTAGTGTGTGATGTAAAGTAGTGTTGTTGATAACAAGGTGCATGTGACAGCAACAGTAGTGTAGTCGACTTGGGTCTGCTGAGTCTGGGCAAAGGGGGGTGTTTCTGGGTCGCTGGAATACACTGTTGAGCCTTCATGAGGTGTCGTTGCCTAATTCAACGAAACATGGGTGAAGGAGGGTGCCCACTTGATAACCCCAATGATTTGGCTACACTCACTCACCCTGAAATTAGAGTAGGCAGCTGGTGAATGTTGCTGCCTGTCTTATGGTGCTGTAGATTTATGACGGTGTAGCCTGATGTTTTCTATGGTACTCATTGGTATGGTAGTATATCATTCTGTTAAACTCTGAATTGGGCCTCTATACAAATGCTCACCTTTTATTATGGCACAAGGGATATTAACATCATATCCTGTGTATTGATAAATGCGGGCATGGGCAAGATACGCGGCAGCCCTGGTATGGTAGTCATGTCATGCATGTAGTCCACAGTAGGGGATATCGTGTTATTAAAATGTTATTTCAAATTATTGTCAAAGTTGTACGGGCATTGTTACCCCCCACTTGCATCCGTTGTCATAAATCTTGTCGTAAAACGTTTTGCTGCTGCGTGAACCTGAAAGTATGATATGCACACAAAGGTGTGTCGATTGGCCAGTTTTGCTGACATGTCTCACGTTGTCGGTAACGCCATCTTTAGCGCTACAGATTTTCCCATTCAAAACTGGTAGAGTGCTGTCTCCTCAATATAATAGTCTCTGACCTAGCATCCCCACCTAACGTCCTAAAGTCAGACAACACAATGCATATCAAAGATACTGTATGTACATACAAAGGGACATTACACTGCAATATATTGTTACCAGACATAAAGTCCTCTTAGCTTTGTTTTTAATATTCAATTTTGAGACACAACTTCAAGCTCACAACTCATCTCAAACTGTAAGGAAATGCTTGGGAAGCACTTTCTCCACAAGGACACAAGTGGCATTGTTGGATTCGTTATTTGGCCAGAGTCTTCTACCCCGAGGGTTCAAAATGGCCGCCATGTGAATGAGGTCAGCTGGGGTAGCCAAATATATGCCTGATTAAATTCTGCAGGTTAAACAGAAATATTCTGCGGTGGCCAAACATCTCGCTTATTAAAATATGTGTTGTATAAAGAGACCACTTACAGTGGCCAACTATCTGCCAGATTTAAATAGCTTACTGTGTTGTATGCATTGAGCTTGTTTAATGTGGCCAATAATCTGTCTCTTTGAATACCTTGAGTCATACAGTGCACAGACTTGTGTTGAGCTACTGTAATGAGAGACTCTGTTGCTAAACAGAGAGGTAACAGCTACTCTGATTATAGGATAAGATATGTAAAACGTGCCTATTAGCCAACTGTAGCATCTTACCACTCGCTCATGCAGCTAAATAAAATGCAGAGCAAAGTCTGGCTTGGATCGACATGTTGCTGACATGGTTTCTATGGTGTTTCCCCTTGTGGCACAGATCAGCTTGTTGGAGGACTGGTTTCTATGCAATTTTTTTTGCGTTGGAGTTCAAAGTAGAGAGAGATAGGAAGGATTTGGAGAGAGCCAGGTTCAAACCCGGGACGTCACCTTTTACATGCTACGAGCCTTAGACCACTGACCCACCAGAATGCCCCTTCTATGCAGTTTCTTGAGGCAGGTTACAGCATGACTCTTTCAGCATCCTTTTTCGATGTGGACTATATTTTCTATTTTCAATTCTGACCAAAATCTCATGTATGCATGTAGCTCTACGGTGAAACAATTGAGTTTGGTCAGAATCAATCGGTATGAGGGAAAAAGATGGAAAAAAAGGGTCCAGGTCAAAAATTGCCAGAGTCATGCTTTATGACACAATGCAGCAAAGTGCGAAATGCCTTGTGTGAGCCATCAGCAGTGTTTCAGACTACAGAGGGTCACTCCACATTGAGGTCAGTGACCCCATCATTTAAACACAGCAAAACTATGTTTTACATTGTATTGATATTTTGGGACTCCGCAGTACAGTAAAACAATGTTTCAACACTACTCACATTACTAAGAGTTGAGCTGCTTTTTATAGCTGCTCAACTCATAGCAAGCAATGTGGTTTTACAGTGGCTTCTGTGCTGTCCGTATGCAGTTTTTCATTTTGAAAACTAGAAGGACCTCAGTAGAGCGCAAACCTCCGCCAACAGTGAACAATTCTCCAACCTGCAAAGCTGCAGCCTCTGTAACAGTTCATGTTTGTCTTCCAGGTTTGATTTTCCAACAAACTAGCATGTGAATGCAATACTGTTATTTGGAAGTCCTAAATGTTGGACTTTTCCACCCCACATGAAAGCAGGATAATAGTTATGTGGTTAATCATCTAAATCCAGATCACCAAAATCTTATCAACTGATCCTTGGGCCAAGAGCTAGCTAAATTTCAGCCAGATCGGTTCATAGCTTTTTGAAATATCTTGCTAACACACAGACAAACAGACTGTCTTGTGTTAGCATTAGCTTGGCAGCATGAACAGGGGTGAAAACATAACCTCCTTCTAACTTTGGTGGTGGAGGTAATTAGGGTAGGGTATTATTATAGGTATTTTTGTTTGACTGGGAATTTTTTCAAGGAAGCCATGTCAAAGCTACGCTAAATAACTACAGCAATTTGTAGCCTCACTTTGTGATAGGCTGATGAGATAGGTGTATTTTCACATAAAAATCTTGCCTAGTGCAGCTTTATGGCTTCCCAGCAATCACTTTGACATTGAGCAGATGTTTATAAGATGGCCTCCCGACTAACGCTGGAGACCTGTGTAAATATAGCGTAAAAATGAAAGTTGAGATAATTTCCGTAATCGTTTTGTGAAATTGAGACCTAAATATCTTTCTCATATCTGTTCAAAACAATTTCCAAAGCTGTTTTAATATAATTTTTTATTGTGCCATAATATCATATTGTGCTAACTGTGTGTTCACACAGCGAGCAACGGAATTATACATAATGGACTAGCAAGAGGCTAGCAACAGGAGCCCGCCATTTCAACTGACAGCAGACTCAGGAGTCAATTTTATATAATTCTATATAAGATAAAATTACATATAGGTCCAAAATCTAACTTATCCTTGAGGTAGAGAAGCCAGTGCTTCTATCTAGGCCAACACAACTATCAGTATCTGCCATAGTGTGACCCCTCTTAAACAAAGATCCTGGGTGATGGGCATTGGATCCACTCCCAGCTTTTATCTAGACAGGTGGCCATGGCTTTATCCACTTTTCTCTAAGCCAATCCAAACGCAATACAGCTTCTGTCTTAACCCATGGTCCTATCGCATTACATTAAGAGGGAGAATAGTTATGATATGACCACATGGCAGGTGGATGGGGATTTTAATGAAGCACATCTCAGATTTCAGAGCTCACCGCGATGCACTGGGAATGGATGTCGCCAATTACACTTTGCTGTGTTCCGAGTATAGAACTACAACTCTAGACTAGACACGTCATATAGATGCAGTAACTGTAAAGTTCCTACTTTTTAATGCATGCTTGTTAAACAGCGCTTCTGAAATCATGTTGTGATAGTTAACTTTGGTTTGTCAACTCTTTTGTAGTTTGAGCCATTGAATATTCAAATCCCATTCTGCTCAGTTTGATTCTATTTCATTCTATTTTGTCTATCTTCGTAGCCTTGTAGCAACTGACAATGTAATATAATGTACACCCTAACCCTAACAAACTGTCAGAGATGTGTCAATTTATTATATTAACATTATTTGTTAATTTATTTCATTTATATGACATTAATGCATGTTATAATTTCCAGTTAGTGTAATGATGTATGACAATATCAAAAACAGAAAATATTGTAATGTCAGGATTTATTACCTTGTTGGCTCATTTGGAGAAACAGGGGCATTTCTATCAGTTGCTACAAGCCTTGAGGTCAGTTGCTATGTAATCTTGCACGCTTCAATCTGGCTGCATAATGAAAAAGTTTTTCTTTATTTTTCTATTCCATTCCATTCTGTTCTATGCTGTATATCTCTGTCGCCTTCAGGCCAGCTGCTGTTGCACTGTAAGCTTAGCATTATAATGACTTTGCTCATTAAGATGCCTGTTGCGAGGGAGGCGACATTTTGTCTCCAGCTTTAACAGCAGGAATTACACCTGTTATCACTTCATTATTCACCGTCAAGGATGCATTAGGTCTGGGATGCAGGCAGACGAAAGGATAGCGGATGGTGGTGATGGTGGTTTGCTGTTTGGAAACGACAACCAGGACAGCTGGAAGACCCACAGGGAACCGCACAGATTTATCCATTATGGCAGCAGTAACTGTCATAAGTCACAAATAGGGCTTGAATGTAAGTTTTGCAAGAAGCTATTAAACACTAAAGCACAGGTTTCCTATCACTCAACTTTTAAACATGGATAATAGAAGATATCAGATGGTGATTTCTTGTTTCTTATGTATTACAGGGTTAGGTTTGAATTAAGGATAGACTGGCAGTTTGCCAATATTAGCCTTTTATTAAAAATCAGATCTCAGCCAGTCAGAGTCGTCTACCTTTGATATGATGCAGTTTGATTGATTACATACACTGGTTGTCTATGGGAAGCTCCTAAACTGAAGTTTGACAAGTTCACCCACTAAAAAACGGTGACTGTCAGCAAAGCAGCACAACAACACAATATATTGGGTGAAGAAGGGGATAAACTTTCAAAAGGAGTTCTGAAACTCTATGGCTACTTGGGCTTAGTGAAGCCCAGTGAAGAAGACAAGAGGTAATAGAGGAAGCAGCTGATATTTTGCTACTAACTGAAAAAATGCAATTTAGCCATACTAAGTTATCTAGGTTAGCTAGTTAGCCTAGCTGACCTTCCAAGTTCAAACTAGTCATAATAGCTATATAGGTAATTATGCTAGTTGGCTAGCCTGCTGAGGTTAAACTCAACCAAGATTATTTCTATCTACAAAAATGTTTGCAGGGCTAAAACACCTGGTGTCAGGTAGGTCTTTCCCGGGAAAAATCCTCTGGTGCACAGGAAGTGATGCGTTTTAAGTTTCCGGAAGCAGCAACAGCGGTTTGTTTGGAATAAATAGAAGAAGAACTGTAGCATGAACAGTGATAGCCAGAATGGCTGAACAGACAAAGAAAAGAGCCCCACCTACAGAAACTCAAACTGCATCAACAGAACATCCAAGGAAAAAGATGTCACAGTACAGTGAAAATAATTTTCACTTATCATAAGACAGCTGTATTTTACTTACTTTAGTACTTTACATTACAATCTTGCCTCATGCAGCTTTAACTGTATTTTTTAAGTTATGCCTGTCTGTGTTGTCTTAGCTACTTGCTGCCACTATGCCTACAGCTATATGGCTTAGCAATGTAATACTATATCATGGTATACAGTTACAATCATACATGTAAGGTTTCCACCAGAGTCCACCATCTATATCTATAGATAGAGCTGACAATCTATACAATCTATACTATTTTATGCTTCTCTCTCTCTCTCTCTCTCTCTCTCTCTCTCTCATGCACACACACAGCACCGAGAACACACAAACATCATCGCGTCAATCATCGCGTCCCCACCACTGTAACTATACTTGCTTTCAACATAACTGTCTATGTTTGTCTCTCATACACACACACACACACACACACACAGGTTTTCCATCATGGCTATCTTTATGTTTCAAGCACACTTGTTCTCTGTCAGTGTTTTGCTCTCTCAATACACCTGCAAATAGGGTTTCCATCCTACATGCAGTCATTCACACACACACACATACCGTATTACCTATCCACCCGCCACCCCCCACTCCCCCCCTCCCTCTGTCACTGTTCCTTTCACCGTAGCTATCTCAATCCAGCTGGCCTCAGACATCACCGCTGATGCTTTTTATACTCAAGTTCCAACCGGCCACCAGCGCAGCACCAGAACCTGATATTTTCTGACGTTCTCTATATCAAGTTTAATTAAGCAATAATCCAGACCGATGCCATAGCATGTCAGTGTCTTTCAAATGCTTGGTAACCAAAATGGGTTGCAGGCCTATTTCTGGTGTGGCTCTATAAAACAACAGTACTAGTATGTTTAAAATGAGCCTGGCTCCCAGGACAAGAGAACACATTTACTCGGTTTGGATACTCGAGAAATGTTGTCATCCAACAAAAATGACATAAGAATGAGTTACACTGCAGCCAGCTTCTGCCATTTTAAGCTCTCAGCTCCTTTCAAGAACATCTTGTGTGTGTGAGCTTAGAATATATCGATAGAATATATCGATAGATATCAAGGTTCTACCACAAACAAAATCATTACAACTTGGTATTCAGCTTGCATAATGTGTATCAGGTTTGATAATAATCCATCCAATCTAATAATGATTCATTTTAGTCTCTCCATTTTTTCCTATAACATCCCATGTCTATACAACCTTCAACATGAAGTTCAGGACGAGTCAAATGTAAGATTTCTTGTAACTACATCACGCAAATCTGCCAAACTTGTGTCCTTTAATTTAGTTTTCCCTTCTTTTGTGAGTATGTAAACTCAGAGAGTAACTATTTTTCTCTGTAAGCCAATAGCATACAGTACAGTCTACGGAAAGTGACTATTTTTCAACAAATACCTATGGTATACAGCATAACCCATAGACCTAAAGTCACTATTTACCAGTGTTTGACCATGGAGAGTGTCAAACATGGGTTGGTCTTGGCCTAATGATCATTTCAAATGAGGTGAGAAAAGAAAGAAAGGAAGAAAGACATAGTTACGTTTGAATATCTTTAAAGTAGTAATCCGCAACTTATACATACACTGTAAATAAATATCCATTTTGCTACTCTCCATTGCCGATTGATGCCATACAGTAGTGATTCAACCTATAGCCGGTTCATGAAAGCTTTTACATTTGCTGCTCTAAACACCTATGCAGGCGTGATTTTACATTTACGGAAAGAACAAACAGCGGTTTGCGTGGAATAAATAGCAGAAAGTAGAAGAAATATGAGAAGCTGCAGTCTACACTGAGTATCTTTATTATTACGGTATGTTGGGCCAGTGCCAACATTGAGTGGAAAACACCAAAGCAATGACTACTCATTTTATCAAGTCTTATTTTACTATTAACTTATCAAAAGTGTCGCCAAAATCAAGAGAGACAAGAATCCTGTCGATTTTCACTTTAAGTAATATTCTATACGATTCCATGCAGATTATATTGAATTGTTCCTCATCTGAATCAGTCACTTTATTGACTAAGTAAATGCACAGGAATTATTTCGGTGTCATATGAGCTATGACACCAACCACATGAACTTGCAATGTTACACAGTACCGATACACATGCGCTAAGGACAATACGGTGAAAAAGACCAAAAGAGCCGATACATTCAGTACCTATATTATGGCATAAGTGTAGCATGTAACATTTTTTTGCTGTGATTTTATTTATTCTGTACAGCACTTTGTAACACTGTTTTGATAAGTGCTCTATAAATACTTTTGAAATATTTTATATATATAATTCTGATATTATTATTGTTGTTGTTGTAATTGTTATTCTATGGAGTATTTATAGAGCACTTATCAGAATACAAATCTGAAGAAATGAAAATAAAAATCTCTTTGAGTATTTTCTCCTTGTTGTCTCCATACAGAGGTGTTCACTACACCGCACACAGTAGTAAATCTCAAGTTATATAGGCTACCATAATGGCAACTAACACTGTTATGCTCTCCACTTAGAAGTCTGTTGTTTCTGGTAGATTGTCCCACTGGTCAAATTAGCAGTTAAGTGATGAGAACACGGACATCAAAATCATCCATGTGTCCCCAGTAGATCATTGGCTCTGGTGCTCCATGCTAACATTTCAGCATACACTATGTTGAGTGATAGTATTTGACTAATAAGACTACCAAACCTACCAAGAATTTCTTTAACTACAACATAACATTGTAAACAATTTCATGATTTCCTTAATATGAAATTATTTTTGCTGCAAATTTGTCTTTGCTGCTGTGATCACTAGGAACTAGTAATCCCTTAAAATAACCTTACATTTTCATTAATTTACATTAATTCACCCCTTAATTCATGCAAAATTCCCTTAATTAATGGAGGAGATCCCATCGCAACCTCCTTAAATCTCCTTAATCTTGACTCCTTACTTTGTAATTTAATGAAAAATTCAGGGAGACAGGAACTTTTCCATTAATAACTTATTAATAACCCTGTAAACCATGCATAAAAGGCATGAAAAATCCTTTAATAACTAGTGTCTCTGTGAACCAACCCATGAATAAACCTTATAAACCCATACTAACCTTGCTTTTTTATAGCTATGTTATTTTTAATGGACAATTCATGTTTATGTAATGGACAAATTAAGGACATTTCAGGGATAAAATTAAGGGGTTTGGTTTCGTACTGTAAAAAACATTGCCAAAAACAGTATGAAATGCTTTGAAAATATGTGAGGTTTAGTTTATAAAAATATTTTTGCTGGTAAAAGAATAGTTTTGCAGCATGAAACAATACAAAACAACTCACACAGTCACTCACACTATTTTTCTGTATCTTGCATGCAAACACAAATGAATGGGAATACAGGCACACACACACACACACACACACACACTTGCATTGTTGATCCTTACCTGCAGTGTGGAAAGGAGGACTTCTAAGCCACTGGAGCTGGCGGTGGCGGTCATGATCGGTCGACTTCGCTCTGAACGGCAAGCCAGTCGGTCAGTCAGTCAGACAGACAGAAAGATAAACAAACCGTCAGGCAGAAGAAAAGATGAATGGAAAACGACAGAAGAAGAGTGTCCAGCAGTCGGACAGACGGAGATCGTCAATCAAGGTGATGCAGACGGTGGAAATCCAAACTTCATCGCCACCGCCAGCGTCATACACGCGTAACAAACAACATGTGTTTCTCTCTCTCTCTCTCTCTCTCTCTCTCTCTCACTCTCTCTCTCTATCTCTCACACACACACACAGCATTGCTACTCTGTCAAGGAAGAGAGAGAAGCGACAGAGAGACTCCCCCTGGCTTAACTTAACTGGGGATCCCACCAGGGGGGATTCAGAGAGGGTGTGTGTGTGTGTGTGTCACTGCTTGCATGCACATGCACTCTATATGTATGTGTGTGTGTGTTTATAGGACTACACAGTTATGCGCACGTTCCCTGCAAGGGTCTGTGGACAAAGTTGTATTCTGTCTATCTGTAAAAGCATGTCTTCTCATGTGTGTGTGTGTGTCTAAGTGCGTGCACGTGCCTGTGCATGTGTAACCCTATCCCTCCAGGATAAAGCGCTCCAGAAAACATTTGTGCCAGGGTGTTGAGAAGGCTACCACTATAAAAAGGCCTTGACAAGACCAGCAGGGCAGCCGCAGCACACAAAGTATAGTAGGATTCGACCGATATGGGTTTTTGAAGGCCGATACAATACTAATATTTGGTGCCGATATTCAACCTTTAAATTTGAAAAAGTGCAATATATTGTTTTAATGGAATGCTGCCTTCTTTTTTTAATCAAGATTTTTTTTATTGCTTTTCAAGACAGAAACAGCAAAATACCAATAATCTTATTTGGTAACAATATTATGGCCATAGGGGTTAGGATAGGTCGCAACAGACACTGTACCATCAAACATTGCATGAGGATATTAGAAAATTGCCTTAAGTTATTCACATTTTAGATACAATAAAATCGGGAATATTAGATGACAGAGACTTCCATGCTTTCAATGTAGGCTAAATGGTTTGGCTTTGTTTAGCCTGGCAGTCATACATAGCTAATTGACTACTGTCACTCAGCATAGTGTGTTAGCACAGAGCCTGCTATCACTCAACATAGTGTACGCTAAAGTGTTAGCATGGAGCACAGAGCCAATCATCTACCAGGGACAGTTGACCAATGAGACAATTTACCAAAACTGGTGTATTCCTAACCCACCTAAAATAATTTAATTAGCATGGCTTTCAGTGGAGAGTTTTAGTGTCCCATGATGGGACTGAATGCTGTTTCAGAGGCTTTTCCACCCTGGCAGGAATACAATTCCTGACACTGAAACACTGATTATGCTTTGGTATGAAAATGGTCAAATTGAAAGATATCGAATATTGGCTTCAATACAAAAATATTGGCTTTCAAAAGCTAATATCAGTCAAACTCTGATACTTCATTTGTGGTGGAGGTAGGCCTACTGAGTACACAGCAACCCAGATCCTCAACTGGAGACACGCACACAAACACGCCAACGTCTTGATGCTTTGGAAATCTTCGTATTTACTTTCATGGTGTGAAGGCAGTAGAGGAGGTGGAGATAGGGTGAGGAGTTCAGAACAACTTGATGCCACCAACCAAGTTTAGAATTTGTGTATGTGTGTGTGTGTGGGGGGGGGGGGGGGGGGGGCTGTGTGTGTGTGTGTGTGTATGTGTGTGTGTGTGTGTGGGGGGGGGGGGGGGGGTGACACATACACACGCACACATGAACGCACACACACACTCATTAAGGAGCCATTGAGATGTGATAGAGACTTCCCTGTCATCACCACTAATGAGAAAAACTGACCTGATGGATCAGACATGCATGCACACACAGATGCGCACACACAAGCACACAAATGAACACACACACACACACACACACACAGCAGATTACATATACCAAATAACAGCAATATAATCACAACATTGAACATTAGAACTTTAGTTTCTATTGATTCTGAGAAAAAAGTAATCCACTAGTACTAGTACCTTCAGATATGACTACTACAGTGATGGTAGAAGGCATTTTTATTATTATTAATAATAATAATAATAAAACACAATTTATCTAATTTAGTGAGTGCCGTTTTGGTAACACTTTCTATGACGCCCATGTCTATAATGCATTATAAACATACTTATAATGCGTTATAATCTGCTTACAGCACTGTATAATTATAGTTATTAGCACTCATAAATATTCATAATGCTTTATAACAATAATCATAACACATTATAAAGCATTTTATAATGACTTATAAGGTCAAGTATCATAATACTTCATAATTGCTGGTCACTCACTGACTTTTTTTTTTGCAAGGATCATAGTGTATTATAATTCTCATAGTTGTAATACATTATAATCATTTTATAATGCATTATAATCACTGTTATAATGCATTATAATGTGATTATAAGTTACTCTTAAGTGGTCATTGGGTGCTTTAAGTAATGAAATTCCTGAGGTATAGGCAGATATAATACATTACAAGCTGGTTATAAGTCACTGTAAGTGGTCATTGTTTGCTTTAAGTGAAAAAAATATCATTAAATCTATGCAAGAACAACACACAAAACGTTGTAAAATTAATTTATTTGTTTAACGGGTCAAAACAGAAATTGACTAACGTTACTCCAATTTGACACAACTTTTTGATGATGAACAACTGAATGATGGACATTTACATTTCACTAATGTAATGTTTCCCCAAAAAACTCACTCTAAAGACTCTCTTCCTTCACGGTTGAGAAGAAGAAACTACACAGTCTCTTTACAAACGTTAAACTGCTCACTAACGAAAATCACGTGGCTTCAGCGCTGGTGTTAGCTAGTTAGCTGTTTAGCTTCGGTACTGGTGTTAGCTAGGAGGCTACTTAGCTTCAGTGCTGGTGCTAACAAGTATTCACGCAGTAATAAGCGGCAACAAAACGGGCTCTCTGTGAGCATATCACGTTACCAACTCACTTAGACAAAATACTATTAAACACTGACAGTTTAGACTCTGCGTCTGATTGTCTCTAGCGGCTTCTGACTCTCTTGTCTCAGCTCAACGCTCAGCCTCTACTTGCTCAGCCTCCGAACTCTGTCTCTCTCTCTGTCGCTCTCTCGCTGTCTGTCGGCCTCTCCTCAAACTCTAGCCTGCTCTCTCTGTAAGTCCCGCCTCCACCAATAGCATTACAGGAAAAAGGTAAGTGACTGTCATCTAACGAATAAAAGGCTGCATACATGAGAACAAGGTAGGTTGTACACATTTTTACACGTGCAAGCCATGCGTGCAAGGCATGTATGTTACTACCAAACTATACAACTCTTTGGAACTTTATCAAACTAGAATAAGGGGCAATAAACAAACTTCAACAGGGCTACACCCTCCCCCTTCTAACCGTCTAGATGTCCTCATCAGACTTCTTATACACAGGACTTGCACTATGTTCTTCAATGAATAATGAGCAAAGCAATTAGACTACATAGTCATGGGACACTGTCCGAAGGTAGGTCAGGGGTTTCCTTGGTCTGCAGATCATAGCTAATTTGTATGTATAATGATTAATGGTTTGTTTATTGGTTTTCCAGGTTCATCATAACTCAGGTGCACATTATAATGCATTATAACAGTGATTATAATGCATTATAAAATGATTATAATGTATTACAACTCTGAGAATTATAATACACTATGATCCTTGCAAAAAAATGTCAGTGAGTGACCAGCAATTATGAAGTATTATGATACTTGACCTTATAAGTCATTATAAAATGCTTTATAATGTGTTATGATTATTGCTATAAAGCATTATGAATATTTATGGGTGCTTATAACTATAATTATACAGTGCTATAAGCAGATTATAACGCATTATAAGTATGTTTATAATGCATTATAGACATGGGCGTCATAGAAAGTGTTACCGATGTTTTCACTTTGGAGTCTGTCAGGTGGCAGATTATTCTAGAATAGAATAGATTGTTGAAGCACTTTGTGAAGCCACAAATAAAGTTATTATTATTATTTTACAATTACAAACAATTACAATTTCCCATTTGGCAGATGCTTTTATCCAAAGCGATGTACATATGAGATTTTAATACAACACAAGCAAGGATCTAGTCAGGAGAGAACGAGAGTAAGTGCCATAAAGCTAAGTTCTAGTCCGACAGGACATAGGTGCCACGAAGCAGTGCATAGAGGCAGTGCATAGAGTGCAGAGGCAGATAAAGAAAAAAAAAAATTTATATATATATATATATATATATATATTTTTTTTTTTTTTAGATTACACAGTCCATCAGGTAAGAAGGTGTTCGCTAAAGAGCTGGGTCTTTACCCTTTTCTTAAAGATTGAGAGGGACTCTGTGGATCGAATGGAGTTTGGTAACTCATTCCACCACCGAGGAACCACAGAAGAGAAGAGTCTGGATAGAGACTTAGGGCCTTGTTGTGGTGGCAGCACCAGGCGCCGCTCCTTGGCAGAGCGTAGTGAGCGGGAGGGAGTGTAGACCTGAATGAGGGAGTTCAGGTAGGTGGGAGCAGTTTTGGTTGCTGCTTTGTAGGCGAGCATCAAGGACTTGAACTTGATGCGGGCAGCAACTGGGAGCCAGTAGAGGGATATGAACAGCGGAGTGACATGTGCTCTTTTGGGCTGGTTGGAGACCAGACACGCCGCCGCGTTCTGGATCATCTGCAGAGGTTTGAGCGTACATGCCGGGAGCCCTGCCAGTAAGGAGTTGCAGTAGTCAAGGCGTGATATTACAAGAGCCTGTACTAGGAGTTGTGCTGCATGCTCAGACAGGTAGGGTCTGATCTTCCTGATGTTGTACAGGGCAA